>NC_061097.1:23285719-23308219 GCF_015104395.2 Macrobrachium nipponense
ACTACCCCTTCCATACCAGTAACTTATAATAAGCGTATTTTTACCGACACTTTATTAGACCATCAATGGAACTGAATCGAAAGTAATCCTTGAACGGTATGAATTAATGTCGCTGTGAGGGAATGTCCCACAAGAGACATGACGGGATAACGGATAGCTGCTAGACGTCGAGATTTGGATTTAACAAACGGAATCTCCAGGCGTTACTCGGTGACGTTGGGGGAAGATCTATCGGTCAAAACAGAGAGAGAGAGAGAGAGAGAGAGAGAGAGAGAGAGAGAGAGAGAGAGAGAGAGAGACATTAGTTTTTTTCTATTAATCAGTCTATGCCACAAGCATCCTTACAAAAAATTGGATTGATATATATGACCAAATAATTCCGTTATTTTCAAGAGGAAAATTAAAAGGCGCAGACATAAAATTATTAACTGCAGAAATTTTCTAAAACACATGTATATAATATACATATATATATATACTATATATATATATATATATATATAATATATATATATATATCTATATATATATATACGATGGTATATATATAATTGAGAGAGCGAGAGCCAGAGAGAGAGAGAGAGAATAGTTATTTGCTAGGGACAATTAAAAAGAGTCACAATTTTTGTAAAATACCAACTGCTTATTACTGACAGCTTGTTGAAATTTTACTGTCAAAGCAATGAGAATAACAAACAAAATTAGTAGACCTAATGACAAACGACATCGTACAAAAGCTGGACGTAAGCGGAACGACCTGAAGCAGTCGTTACAAAAAATAATAATAATAAATAAAATAGAAAATATTCCGAAGGAAAAAAAAGACTTTTCTATACAGAAGATAATGCTATGTGAGCCGCAGTCCATGAAACTTTCGGCCAAGGCCAGGTGGTGGCCTCTCCTATAGAGTTGCAAGAAGCATGACCATGGTTAACTTTAGTCTTGAATAAAAGGTTCTTTCAGGAAAAATTCAACTTTCCTTTCCGGGATCCAGAGAACTGCCTGATTGTTCCTCCTTGAATGGGAAGCCTTAAGGCCTTGTTAGAAACAGAGAAAACAGACGACATGAAAAGAGAAGAAGTCTTTATTCGGCCTCTGAGTTTGTTCATTTGAATTCGATCGCTAAGCTCCGTTTCTCTAAGCGCAATCAAGTTCCAATTCATTCAAAGTTAAGATTCCTCCAACAATAATAATGTCCACTTTCCCTGCTTCCCATAACCAGCCTACATACAATTCCATTGTTACTAAAAGTTAGAAACAAAAACAAAAATAACAAAACCTTATTTTATTACAGCCATTGTGTCTCCAAACCTTCCCCTTCTCGGCTGTCTTACCCCCTAACAATGATGTCCTCCTTCCCTACTTCCCATTACCAGCCTACATACACTTCCACTGTCCTTATTTAAAGTTAAAACACACAGAAAAAAAACATTAAAGTAAAACCTTATCACTGCTACAGCCGTTGGGTCTTCAATTCCGCCCTTCATGAGTCTTACAAAACACTATTTCTCGCGTTTCCATTTTCATTTCATTTGCCTTCTCTCTCTCTCTCTCTCTCTCTCTCTCTCTCTCTCTCTCTCTCTCTCTCTCCGATCTACTAATTACCAAAGCATCCAACAAGTCTTCCTCCCGAGGGCCACTTTTCAAAGCTGACCTCTTACGGCAGATAAAGTATTTTCACAATTTCTCATTTTATTACATAAATAAATCTATTCACATCCAATATGCAATAACCACT
The DNA here is from genome assembly GCF_015104395.2 of Macrobrachium nipponense. Lineage (NCBI taxonomy): Eukaryota > Metazoa > Arthropoda > Malacostraca > Decapoda > Palaemonidae > Macrobrachium > Macrobrachium nipponense. The sequence goes on from NC_061097.1 coordinate 23,287,458, forward strand.
GATATCTTGGATTATTACTACGTGACAGCTGATGGAACCAAGTAGGTACTAATGCACTCATTAATTTTGCCTGAAATTATTTCACAATTCGTGTACTTCACCGTAGGGTTGAGATAAGTATTGTATTCTGTTGTCTCATATTGCGAACTAAAGGTAGTACGCTGAGTTTACTTCATAATAATGAATCAAATAATAGCCTGCCATATGTCTATTCTCACAACGATCTAAAAAAAAAATTAACTAGCTTTCTTGTACTTACAAAGGAATGGTACCTACAGCGATATGAAACAAAAAATTTATCACCTGATGAAACAGAAAAAATTAAACACCCTAACCCCACCCACGGACATTGAACTGAATACCCACTCACCATAACAAAATCCCATCCGTTGTTCTCTCTCTCAAACAATAAATAAATAAATAAAAATAAAAAGAAATTTTAATTTCATTTTTTAAATAGGACAAAATAAATTTTTTCTTCAAAGTTTTCATGTAAAATATGAAACACTCTACCCCCACCCACAAACATTAAACAGATTACCCACTCACCTTCACAAAATCTCATCTAACCTTCTCTCCAGAAAGAAGTAATTTTAATTACATTTTTTTAAATGTGGCAAAATCAATCTTTTTTTTCTTCTAAGTTTTTCAAGTAAAAATAAAATGTTCATTCAAACTCTGTGCAAAGCATGCAAACTCTAGCGCTGAATGACCTCATGGGTCTCATTGCTGGCCTCTGGCCTAAATTCTGTATTCAATTCCATTCACGATGTTAAACACAGGTAAAGATTCATTGGTGGTGATGAATCGGGTTAAAGTTGGCGAATAGCAAAAAGTAACACCGTTTTAATAAAATCCTCAATATTTACGCAAATTTACTGTAGAAATGAAGACCCTTTTTATTTTTGGGTGAGTGTACAGAAGCAAAATACACACCGAGGAATATACAGTTTTCAGGCTTTCAGCAACACACGACTTGTGATAAATTCCCAATTTTAGCTGTGATAATGATAACTTATTATTATTATTATTATTATTATTATTATTATTATTATTATTATTATTATTATTATTATATTATTATTATTATTACCAAAGATACGACCGCCCAGCTGGAAAACCAGATTAAAATGAGCTATACACTTCAAACGAAGGTACTACCTTTGTAATTTGAGATTTAACCAGTATCTATTATTATCTTCCACTTATAATGAAGCACGGATAAGTCATTATGATTTAAATGGACAACGCAAGTGCAAAAGACAGTGAAATCATAATTGACTCCTAATGAAGTCTAAATTAATTTCACCTGAAAAATGAGTAAATCACCACTAATGACGAGAGAGCGAATGATTTCGGCGTTCTCATACAATTTCTCAAGTATCACCCTCATGGAATAACATTTAAAATATTAAAAAACTTTTAAAATATTAAAAGAACATTTCCAATATTGAAACAGCATTTAAAATTTTAGAATAACATTTAAAATATAATAATATTTAAAATATTGATATCACATTTAAAATATAATTTAAACTATTTGCCGACTAGGTTATATGCCTCCAAATTTAGGTTTAAATTACCCAATTACCGGTGGTTTAATGGCTTTAGCCATGGTCCAGTCCCAGGCGACCACTTGGTCACTGAACGCAGTATTGACCGTTTCGCCTTAAGCTTTATTTCATCTGAACACTTCGTGATTCTAAAACTGAGACCATCTATTGACATTTATAAGCGACGCTAAAGAATGCGATATTTTTCTTGTTATTGTGACGAAAAGGGCAACATATTTTAACACTGTATCATACAAAAGTAATACCGATATACGGTAACGTTTATTATAGTTACAAGGAAATTACTCAGCATTTTCATAAAATGCACCAACTTCATTGAGGTTTTCACCTTACTTTGAATTGTGGAAAGTATTCTAAAGAGATGAAAAAAAAATCATATGAAAATTCTGACTTCAGGTGCCCTTTTTTTTTTTTTTTTTTTTTTTTGTCTCAATATCACCTCATTCCAAGATCGTTTTGTGTGGCTGACCGACTGCAGCCAAATCTGAGATGTAGTTATTGTTCTTTTCACAGTTTATGATAAATAAACATATATTATTTGTTTGTTTGTATGGCGTTTTTACGTTGCGTGGAACAAGTGGTTATTCAGCAACGGAACCAACGGCTTTACGTGACTTCCGAACCACTTCGAGAGTGAATTTCTATCACCAGAAATACGCATCTCTAACGCCTCTATGGAATGCCCAAGAATCGAACTCGCGGCCACCGAGATGGTAGGTCAATACCATACCGATCACGCCACTGAGGCGCTTAAACAGCTATTGCCTACAGCTGTTATGACGGAGAAAGCTCATTATCAGCATATTGCATTTCGCATAGAAATATTGATTTCAGATTCGATTCAGTTATTCTCCGTAACTTGCATTGATACTGCCCCTGAAATATAGCGATGAATGAAATTCGACCGCCAAGTTTCCATGACCAGAAGAGAAGGAAAAAAAAAAAAAACTATTAAATTACTGTTCATGAAGACCTTAGATATACTGCCAGTATTAAGCAGAAAGTTAAATACTTGAGCAATATTCACAAAAATCCCGATCGATTTCTAATCGACAGATTTGTACTGAAGTGATCGAGTCAAAAGTGAACGGCTCATAGACGGTCATTTGACTTGAGAGATATTCTTAAGATTATCACCAACAATACGAGAAATCATTCAGTATCTCTCTCCCCCCCCCCCCCCCCCCCCACCCCCCCCCCCCCCCCCAACCCCAAACCAAACAACACATTACGCGATTGGTGGTCGTACTAGTAGTTGTAGCTTTCTTCTCAAAATATCTGAAGACAAAAGAAAACAAATTAATAAATGCGCCGACCTTTCTTCGGCGCAGTCGAGTTTTCTGTACAGCGTATAATTCTGCATGAAACTTTCAGACGTGTCACATGAGATAGCCACGTCCCAGCGGTGACCTGCGTTTTTGCCACCTATAGCGGTGCCAGATGCTAGATCATAGCTACCTTTAACCTTAAATAAAATATTAAAAAACCTATTGAGGCTACAGAGTTGAAATTTGATATGTTTGATGATTTGAGGGTGGATGATCAGCATACCAATTTGTAGCCCTGTGGCCTCAGCAGTTTTTAAGATCTGAAATATATACGAATATATAATCGAACGCAAAAAGAAAAAAAAAAAAAAAAAAAAAACGCGCGCGCGCACACACACATGGGATGTAAAAACTGACCTAAGAACACAACTTTCGTGTTTTGCAAACAACAGCTTCAAGATATAGTGGTTATTTACATCGCCATTCTGAAGGCTACCGGGTTCCGTACGCAATTACACCATTAAATGATTTTAGTTTACCAAAAATTCGACAGATGGATTCTTAATGACACTGTAGAATAAATGTCATCCAAAACAGTTTCAGAATTTTTCAGAACTATCAATAAGTGAATATTCTTCCAATATGCAAAATTCTCTCAATATTCTCAGGTTCGCACGGGTAAAATGTTTGGTAGGTAACGCTCGCCATATTTATTTTTACTTGCATTGGCTGTTTATTCGAGGACTGTGTCTACAGTCTTCCTCCCACAGGGCAAACGACATCCGTTCATTCATGATAGGTTTGCCGAAGTGGAAGCTGTGTACTACGTGGGTGGGGGAGTTTGTGTACACAACTGCTGAAATCTATACGGCAATTTTGGGAGGGGGTTTAGTTGAAGTAGTCTGTGATGGGTATAAGATGGCATTCTAACCTACTATACATTATTACCAGCTTGCTGGACCTCGCCGCTGCTGTCTACCCTACACCGGCTCCCACCCGGGATGGACAAACAGGTTTGCAGTTGAAGGGTGGATGTCTCCCTACCCTCCCGTTCCCCTTCCTACCCCACCCTCACCCGGGGCTGACAAACCTGTTTATAGGGGGTGGGTGGTTGTGTCATGGCTTCCCTACTGTCACAAGGGGAAGGACAAACAAGATCATAACCACTCGGGGTTTATTATTATTATTATTATTATTATTATTATTATTATTACTATTATTTGTATTATTATTATTATTATTATTATTATTATTATTATTATTTATAGGTACAAGACTAAATGGCCATCAGTTTGCGAAGTTTTCGCTACTGAGAATGTCTAAAAGTAGATAAATCACATAATTTGCGTGCATCTAACTTCATCTATATAATTACTAATATATATATATATATATATATATATAGTATATATATATATATATATATATTAGTAATTTCATTATTTCAACCAAGAGTAGGCGCTAATTAACTCATATGTCACTAAGAAACTATTATTTGGTTTATGACGAGAAAATTGAAAACTAAATTAAATCTATGCGTTAAATGTTAATTATTTTCTCTGCTTAAATCTCAGTTTTTTTACAAGGTCACTTGCATCCGATAAAGAGTAGTAATGTTTTGAGCGGATTTTATTTTTTATTTTTATTTATGTTAAGGTAACGTACACTTGTTAGATGTGGTGTATTATACAAAAAATGTTTGACGCTAATAAAACCCAATTGACTATTTTTTAAGTTTTTCTGAAAACGTTATATATATATATATATATATATATATATATATATATATATATATATATATATATACACACACACACAAATATCAAAGTTCCTCGTCTTTTTGTACCGAGAAAATTCATTTTAAAATCATATACAATTATTATTATTATTATTATTATTATTATTATTTCGGTAGATTAAACCTATTCACACAGAACGATCATACAAGGACCACTGACTAGAAATTCAAGCTTCCACCGCATACCCTACACTGCAGCAGTAACTGATCATAATACAGAGCCAGTGATTTCCTCGCCCAGGGGAGGCGCGAACCCGCTACATCCAAGAGGTGTGTCTGGGCACTATCCACCAAACCGTTACTGAAAGAGTTACAAAATTATTAATGAACAGCTACCATGAAAATGCATCAAGAAAATTAATAAAATTAATTCCCGTGCATAAACTGGACCTCAAAAATATTTTTGATATGAGGTGTTTGTTCTATTCCGCCTCAAACTTTTTTTTTTATAATACTTCACCGTCAATAATTACGTCTTATAAAGACAAAAGCCACTTTTAAACTTAAGGCGCAAAATTTTCTGGATACTAGAATGGCCTAGAATTTTTATAATGAACTTTTTTCTTTTCTTTTTTTGCATTTTTTTATGTCTATCCGATAAGCTTTCCCGTCAGTTTTTACAGAATCCATAACGTTTCTGATTTCTGATACGGCACTGTAAGCTCCACTTGAACGCGTCCCTTGCCTAAAAGCGGCGTTCAGTTAGCTGTCAATGACTTGAAGATCAAAACTCAGGTTCCCAGTACTGCTTATTTTAATTTCAGGCTTATTACGTTGTACCCAGCTTCTGTCTAGTTTTTCATCTTCTCACAAAATGCTAAAAAGCCGCAACAAGTTTCATAACCCAAATTAGAGAAACAAGTAAAAAACGCGCCGAAGCTTCTCCGGCACAATCATATTTTCTGTACAGCGTATAATGCTGTATAAGCCAGGGCCTATGAAACTTTCAGTAACGGCCTGGTGGTGGGCTGTCCTATAGCGTTGCATTACGCAAGATCATGGTTGACTTTAACCTTAAAATGAAAGCTACTGAGGCCAGAGGGCTGCAATTTGGTATATTTGATGACTGGAGGGTAGATGGTCAACATACCAATTTGCAGCGCTATAGCCTCAGCAATTTTCATGATCTGAGGGCGGACAGAAAAAGTGCGGAGACAGACAATGAGCCACCTCAATAGTGCTCTTTTACAGAAAACTAAAAACCAACAATAGGTCTTTTAAATTTGCCGCGATAAAGGGGTGCATCAAATCAAACTAGATATTGTGTTATAGTTAAAAATTTCTCAAAATTATATTTCAAAATGCTCGTAGTAGTGAATGATGCTATCAATGAGTTTATAAAAACGGGGCAATATGAAATCAGGTAAAGAACTGATAGTTGATAATGGTACTTTGTCATAAAGCAAATAATAGGGCATTAAACACTTGAAATGAGCGTTCGGGTATAAGGAGGCTGGGGTACGCTTCGAGCCTCAGCATCCGAGGCACTAAGAGTAGAATTCACAAAAAGATTCGAATGACACTCCAGAAATTTTGAATCTTCCGCCTCTAATTTGAAATTTTATTCCGTGTGGAGCCAAAAACTCTAAAATTAAGTTGCCAAGAAAGCTAACTGTGTAGACTGACTTATGAAAAAGTATATCTCTAATTGGTAAACCCACACAAATAAATAAATAAATAAACTAATTAATTTCTGGCAATGTGTACAGTACTTTTGTACTAAAGGCATAAAAATTCTGAACTTTCAATTTCCAAATTTTGATTGATTGATTGATTGGTTACTAAAAGTGGCGTTAAACACCTAGTTTATTGACGCCGTAATAAGTTAAAATAGGAAACAAAAAAATACATAAATTTGAAAGTAGTTTCATAGGAAAAATATCTATACACACACACACACTCACACACACACACACACACACATATATATATATATATATATATATATATATATATATATATATATATATATATATATATATATATTACTCACTTTACACTAGCTATACATATGCACTACAAAACACAACTGCTCTATATCAAAATCCGCACCGAGAATTGTAGCGAGGATAAAATGTCCTTCTCGGCCCCGTCCCCAAGAGAGGAACCTATGTCCAAGATTCCCGAGGTTGGGACATCGACCAGGAAATGGTCACAGTCAAGGGATTGATTGATTGATTGATTAGGATTTATTTGGCGTCACAACTACCGGGTCACCGACGCCGAATACTAAATGGTGATCTTTTCACTTATATAATAAATTAAACAAAATTCAAAATAAAATTTTGCTAATAGAACTAAATATAAATTTGATTAAAAATAGTAAAGTTCGGGTAAAAATTAATTAATTGGTCACATAACAGCATAACTTAAGAAAAGAGAAAAAAAATAAAAAGACTATACTAAGACAGCACAGCTGTCAAATATAATGGACGAATATCAAACTGTTAGTCAATCCTTCCAATCTAGCCAAACATTCTTAAATTGTTTAATTGAATGATCATACATCATGCTGGATATACAAGTTTGATAGTGTAAAAAAAAATATATATAAAAAACTGACACTGTGCCACACAGAATCCTCAAGGAAAACTCACAAAATGCTTTAAGTAACTAGGGAGAGTAAACCCCCTTAACAAAACATTTCATCCCTCAATTAAATTAATCTGTAGGTCAGAGAGGGAGAAACCACATGATACACGAAGAATGCTTCGGGAACACCACCTTGTCACGCACAGAGACTGGAAAAATACTCTCTGGACAGAAAAAGCTATCTATGTGGGAAGAAGAGATGTAATATTTCACCTGGATACCAGGGAAGAACTGCATGTGGGGTTATGAGCAACCACGCTACAAAGAACAAAGGGACAGTACGAACAAACATATGACGAAACCAGAAACGTGCGAAAAATGCAGTGGATGTGAACGCATCGGGAGAAGGTAACCCATCCAGGGTCACATGTGACCATAGGCCTAGCGATAGGATTTTGTTTTCTCAGAGATGGATGAGACACCCACAGAGTTCTATGTGCACGAATATTCTATACATGAAAGTGTATTTTTAAAATGCAAGAAGATAGCGTAATTAGTTGGTAGCAAGCCATCACCTGCCTTTTTCTTTAATTACCAAGGGTTACTGACACAATTTCCCAGGCATATTGCAAGGCAAGTATATCTAGGAGTACTACACTGTTGCCCTGAATGATACCGTGACAAAAGAAAGTTAAAATAAAAAATAAAAAAAAAACAAATTTTTCAAATTTCCAAACACAGAATAATCATCTTCAAAATTAGAGTAACAATTTATCTCCTATATGAAAGGGGAGAAACTCGTTTACAATCATAACCAGTTAACTCTGAAATACCCTATATTAACCACTACAAAAGCCAAAAAAGACAGTCTCTATATTTTTTTATTTGAAAAACGTGGACTTTTTCTTGAAAGGAAGCATTTAACGCAACTGATGTAATGAAAAAAGATTTCCCCACTGCTCCTTCTCCCCCTTTCCCCGAAATAGTACTCAAACACCTAAAAAAAATCTTTTGAAATATGCTATACCAATTTCTTTATTCAAAATCTACAGAAACAAGCAAGAGGAAACAAATCAGTCCCAACCACAAAACTTCAACGGAAAACCCATTCAACTTCACAAGATTCCACTGACCCTTCTCCCAAGAAAGGAGTCATTCTATTTTTCCTTTTTCTATCAAGGTCAAAATCCCTTTTTTCAAACATAGCTCTTCAAGAGAAAAAAAAAATTAATTCAAAATCTGTGGAAAACAAACGAAATGGAAATAGAGCTAAATACCAACCTCTACCCCAGGAAAACTGAATATATTATCTTTTCTTTGAAGCAAACAGCCACAACAAATAATTTTCCAATAACAGTTTTTCAAGCATACAATACAAATAAAAAAAACAAGGCATGATTCGACCTCCAAATTACTCAATGCATGTGCATGATTTTCCCCTGACACGTAAGGTGCAAACATTATATTCCTAACTTAAGATGATGTGGTCTTTGCAATTAATACTACTCATACTAAAACAAGGATCAAATAAACGATCAAATAAAAAGGACCGAAAACTAAACACGCTCATATATTCTCAGTCATAAGTGGAAGCACAAAATAACTGAACAGAAATATAGCCTCTAAATTCAGTACATCAAATAAATTAAAACATGCCAAAATCTACAGCCAAATAGCGCGTTGTTTCACCAACGAAAATGAAAGCATGCAATATATTATTAAGACAAATTTTTCTGTACTGTTTAACCTGCACATTATTTATTTTTTTATATTTTAATTCTAATAAATAAATCATAAATATCCTATCTGGATCTTTAACTCAACGCTAACACCTTTTCCAGACCATTTTTAGACTTTCCTACTGCTCCAACAACAAAAACAACAGCAAGAAAGTAATTTGTTGGCTTACTCCCCGAGTAAGTAAAATGGGCCATATACACCACCTCAAAATTCCAACACCCTCCTTCTTTGAATAATACACCTTTTGATAATATTTAGCCTAATTCTTAATTCATAACTGCAAAAATATCAGAAAATAAAATATTATAATTCCTTTTCATCCAAGAACAATAAAATACCCACCCAGATTCTTAGATAGGGGACAATATGTTGACTTTTGTTTGAAAAACGTAGACAAAAAAAAAAAAAAAAAAAAAAAAAAAACCACTCCTAAAGAACATAATAAAAAGAATTATAACACCTATCCACACTCAATTTGAACACTCCCCACAAAAATATAGCAACACAATAATCCTAATGCAATAGTTTTTTTTTAATATTCTAAAATAAAATACTATTTACCTTTGTAACTCTTCATGCAATTACACCCCCTCATCTCCATCCCACAGTGTATCTTTTTTACCAAATGATAATATAGTAGTAGTACCCTTTCAGGGTACTACTACTATATTCTCCCCATGTCTACAAATGATTAAAGATCCTACAAGGAAACAACAGCACCAGGGTCAATTAAAGGTTAGAGGCCCAGGGGGGAACAAAGCCCTTCCTAATTCAGGCTAGAAGCCAACACTAGGTCAGGTTAGATTATAATGGATGTTACTGTTCTTGGCATATATATTACTTTTAAAACCGCAATCATATACTGTAGTGTAAATATGTTTATTGAGTATTTCAGTTTTAAAACAATTTTCCTCTGTACCAAAAATGTACTGTTTACTGCCCAAGTTACCAAGGCATTGGTAGAGTGCAGAAATAAGACTCTTACTTTGCTAATATGTCACAATAATATCGAGTTCTTCATGTATTCAGTCAAATGAGATATCTTTTATTACACTTACTTATTGGCCAATGATTAAAATTAGGGCTTAGCACCATAGGTTAGGTTTGATTACTATAAAGCCCTTTTGTGGCATGGTACTTCTTAACCAATAACCAGGTATAGTACAAAAGGGGCTTATCAGGTTATTCAATCAATTTTGAGAAATGTGTCCTCTATACAAAAATTGCTCATGATGTAAAGCTTAGTTACTGAGGTGCTGGTAAGATGTAGGAATTTTGTTAACATATGTCACCATTTTATTAGGTAGAGTTTTACCTGGTGTATTTGGCCAAATGTAGTGCAACCTATTTTTTTTTATTATGACATTTACCCCTGTCCAAAGGATAAGCCTTTCATGCTGGGTGTAGTTTCCTAAAATTTTTGTATAGTTTCATGATGGTCTTAAATTTTTAAAATTTATTTCAGAATCTCTTCGGAGCAATGTTGCTTTATGCAAACAAAATTTGGTGTGTATGCAATAAGTGACTTGTACTGATGTGGAAAAATTCGTGTATGCAGAATAGGCAATAACTTAGAAATTGATTTTAAATATCAATTTTATCGACAGTTTTTTCATGTTTATTTGGCTTATTCCCTTCAGAATTGTTTGGTTAAAGTATTATTACCAGGGACAGCCTATTCCTTAGGATATATCAACAAAGAGAGTAACAAATGACCAAAGTAAACAGGCCATACTTATTTCCCTATGATTTATGCACCCTAACCTAAGTTAGATAGGTAAAGAGGACTAGAAGGCAAAGGTTTCTTCCCTTGTCAGGTTGAGTCCAGCACTCAACGTTAGGTTAAGAAAAGTTAGTCATGAATGTAGGGTTATAGGGGGTTAAATACCATAGCCAATTAGGATGAGGTTAGGTAAGGTCAGTAGGATGTATCACTGGATAGGAGCATTATGGTAAAATTTCTCTACAAGAAAAAATTTTATATTACCTCGATTAAATGATGGATACTTAGATGGTTTTTTTCTTAATGGAATGTGAAGAGCCGTACATCTACTGAATAATGTAGAAATTCATTGGACTTTCCCTAGTCTCTATTTGGTGTGTAGTCCATCTTACTCATTGTTACACTACCTTGTCTGACATCAGACTGACACAAATTGCGCAAGCACAGTTTCTTTAGCTAGTTTGTTTATCCTAGGATTTATGGGTCCATGTCTTACAAAACAGATTCATCCCTTTTTAATCTAGATAAAATTGTAAATTCACAAGGTTAAGTGCTCAAAAGTTTTCAGCTCCTAATGTATTCCCTTTAGAAGTGCCAGTACAATATAATACGTAGTATCATTAGCAAGTCTAATAACAAATACACAGAAGTAAAATAACTTTTGGAAGATCGTGGAGTACTTCTTTTGTCTGTAATATCTGACTTCCCAAAATCCCTCTAAAAGTTAATGAAGGCCTTTCATCTTCCAAATTTTCGATTTTTCGATAAAGGATATGCTAACTGCATGCAGCACTACAGGAAGTTCCAGGAATGTCCCACCTCTCATTGCCAAGCTAGGCTAGAACACATCCATGTATGACCCTTTTTGATTTACAGCACTCTAGGTCAGATTAGTCTGCAGATAGGATTAGGGTGTCCAAGGCCTACCAGGCCTGGCCAGGTAGGACTTGGCAACAACCAGACCCAAGATTACATTAGGTTAGGCAAAAAAAAGGCCCTGTACTTCTCTCTGATTTATGGCACTCAAAGTCAGGTTGGGGTGGGTTAGCATACAAGGTGTGCAAAGCCCTTAACTAGGTAAGGCCCAGTACCATAGGTTTGGTTAGGTTAAGGTGTCTTGTATTTTTCTTCATGATTTATGGCACTTCAACTTAGTTTGGGTTTGGATTCCAGAGAGCATGGAAGAGAGGGAAAAGGCCCCCCAGTACAGGCAGTACCAAGAATCTTAGTTTAGGTTAGGATGCATCCTTTAATTGCCTTTGCTATACCATTTTACTTTTAAAAGTTTGGAGGGACTGTGACCAATGACCAGTTATTTTTGCAATTCACACTTTTTGCTTCCACACCCAAACCCCACATCAACACCCAGGTTTCCCTACAGGCTACAAGTATTAATGACAAGGCAGAACACACACAAAATAAAGATTATACATCAACAGTAATGGTCAAAATCAAATGAAATATGAGTGGTTTGCATCAATATAAAAAATAATAAGTGATTTCACAAAAAAACAGACTTTCCTCTAGGATACTCGGCAGTTGTTAGATACAGAAGGAAATACACAAAGGCAGGTTGTTGCAACAACAATGATCAATACCCATTACTTACGCCAAGCTGTGAACATTCAGGTCAATTAAGTCCTTCAGAAATTTGGAGACAAATTAATATATCATATAACTTTCCCTGAGAGCCATGGTTCCCACTCGGTTTCTCACGAAGGGCAATCAAAACCCGTCCAAATTACCTATAAAATTATTATTAGTAGTATGTTTATTTTATGTCTGTGCTGATTATTACTATTCGAGTAACAAATTCAGTTTTTAATCAATAATTTCAGTGATATCAGTTCTCCCCACCCGGCCCCACAAACATGAAAAACTGCGGCCTCTTACAGGTTCTCCCATTAGGCCTATTGGTAGATATAGACATAGAGCCTGTTTTAATGGGTTAACTAGGCATTTACGACGTAGGTGAATATAAAATTCATTGAAAAAAAACATCAAACACTATCATAAAAACTACATTTCAACTGTTTTATAAATCTTGGTAGCTAATAAACATTTCTCAGAAACACTTCAACAGAGAACAAAATGGAACACTTACACTGTCTTTGGGAAAGTTCTTGAGTCATCGAAGTATATTCCTGGTTAAACTTTACTCCTTCTATAATTAAACCTTGTGCACTATATTTGAGAAAGTCAAAGGAGTGAAGCCTACGGAAATCTGGTTATCATTGGCTATTACCTATATAGGTAGTACCCTGGCGACCGGGACTCCCAATTCTGACAACACTGCCGTCTTATTCTGCGACTTGCTAAGCCTTACCAGATTAGTCTTTATATTACCTACCTACCCAAGCTCCAGGGTTATGGTTTGTTTAGATATCCCTTGTCTATTCCATAACGGGTAGCTATAACTCACATCATACTTCTAGGTATAGCCACTAGCTTCGTTTTAGAACCAGCAGATTAGGCAAGGCTAACCCTTCATGGTAATCCTACAGTTTAGGGAGTCCAAATTCACTGCATTACGTCAAGTCAAGATCTACACACAGATTTATAAAATATTTATTGAATCACAGAAAACGTCGAAAAAATAGAGTTTACTATCTGCTTACAGAAGCAGCGATTGTAAACAATGGGGGAAATAAAGGGGGTTCTTTAAAACAAAAATGTGGCCTGTAGTCTAGGCCTTTAAGCTTTGTACCAATAACAATACCGAAGCCAATCTTACCGTAACCACATTATTTTTTATGTGTAGCACTGACATGAACCAGTTCATAAGCTTTCCAGAACGATAAGTGATGATTAATCAAAGAATAAGATTAACATTACGGGAACTCGATGTGTTGTGACACCAAAATCGAGGATGAGATCATGAGAGTATGTAAACATTGTCATCATTTGAATTCGAGCTAACAGTAACAAGATTTTCTAATGATGATTATAAAGATAATTTTTCTTTGTGAATACGGATGCAGCATCGAGGCCAATCTCTTGACGATGTATTATCTATAATAAAACTAACAAATTTTAGTATTTGTCTTGTAAATATACTGTAGATTTATATAATGATATACTAAATTTAAATCAATATTACTTCTAAAGAATAATAGCACTAACGCAATAATAATTTGGCATATACTAGAAACTCTCAGTCTCTCGAGAGAGTTCACAAAGGGATACGTCTTTCAAAATAAGTGGAACATACATCCTGCTTATGTGAACTCTCGAGATAGACTGAGAGTTTCAAGCCCTGTGATTCGCTTATCAACAGCCAATCAGGAGCGTCGTAAGGGACGGGCCTAGACAATCACATGCACGGTTGATGTGAATCTACAATAGTTGATACCTATAGGTACTCGGTTTTTTTCCATCTGCCCACCCGCCAGTGGTGTTTGCGCATGGTAACACTGCGTCCCGGGCTTTAAATAGTTACGCTAGGTGTAAGTTTTAGGTAAATAAAAGGATATCTGGGTGTACATTTGCACCTGAAAAGTGTTTTGATAATTTACTGTATGCAAATTACACCGTAAATATTCGAAATAGGATATTTTTATTGTTGTTAAATGTAAGCTGCCTTTTCAGGGTGGCAAATGGAACAGCCAGATGCAGTGGCAGGAAAATTGTTTCTCTCGCTGTTCACTATGGCAAGATGTCAACTTTAATGGATCGCACCTGCTCTGCTACTAAGCTACGTGTTAACTTCATTACACATAAGTATATCAGTATATACTTTTAATTTTTATAAAGTGCATTTTAGCAATGTGTCTGGCTGTTCCATTCGCCACCCCGAAAAGGCAGCTTACATTTAACAATAATTTTAACAGCGTGATTTGCATACGGTAAATTATTATAACACTTTTCAGGTGCAAATGTACATCCAGATATCCTTTTATTTACCTAAAACTTACTCATAGCATAACTATTTAAAGCCCGGAACGCAGTGTTACCATGCGCAAACACCACAGGTGGATGGACAGATGGAAAAAAACCGAGTATAGTTCCTTCCATTCAGCTCTGAACGACTGACCCTTCCACTGATTATGGGGAAGGTTTCTTCGACATTCCTTCAGTTTTTTTTATTGCATATATTTTTTTTCATCCTGCATATTTTCTCTTCCTACTGGGACGACCTTCTTTAAGAGTGAACTCTACCACGCCCATGAGTTACGGGCTCAATAGTCTGTTTTTTGGGCAGAGTCCATTATGTCCATACCAGACCTCCTAATCCCATTCACACCTTACCGATTCATATTAGGACCCTCGCTGGAATAACCCAGCGTACTTTTAACATACCAACCATGGGAATAATTATGAAAAGATGGAATCCCTTTTCTAGAAGGAGAAAGTAATTAGGAAAAACTCAAAATTCTTTCACAAGCGAACACCAGTTGCACAGAACAATGGTACAAAAGAAGGTATAACAGAAAAGAGAATAGCTAGACGAATTTTTAAAAAAGGAAGAGGAAAGATGAAAGAAAAGAGAAAACTTGACGATGGAATTTTGAGAATAGTGGTGTTAACCACACAGATATAGAGAGGAGACAGGAGAGTCTTGTGGCGGGGTGGGGGAAGGGGGGGCGTTGGATGTGGGGTTCTGTTGGGAAGGGTATAGGAATCGCGTGGGAGAAACAGGACATCCAGACACAGGCGGAAAGAAGAATGAAGCTGACTGCGCATTCTTGACTTGTAACGGATCAATGCTTCCTGTTTAATTCAAAAGACATCTTAAACCTTTCTTATGCAAAACAAGGAAAATAGAGAAAGTGGAGGAGAGCAAGAATATATCGATTTTATTTCTTTTTGCTTCCAAGGTCTGGAGGCGACCACGGACAGAATTGCAGCCGACGAAATTGTAACATTCATAAGATTATCTTCAGGCATTTTCGTCCGCGAATTAGCCTCTTGTAATCCAGTGGAATTTTGCTAAGAACGGCAGTTCCTTTGCACTTGGAAATGGAAACCTGCTCGTGAAGTTTTATAGACAAGATAGTCGAATTTTATCTGCACTGGCCGTTTCTAGAGATTCGTGCCAACTTAAAGAACAGAGTATTAAATCCAGATAATAAAAAAATCATAATTAAATGGCTCTAAACAAGTATATTTCACTAAAAGCATGGTCAACTGAATTTTGATTTTGCTATTCTTTCTATCACACAAAAGTTTACCAAGTTCTAAAAGCCTTTATATTCTAGAACCGATAGGAGTGGTATTCATCATGACATTTATTGGGCCTGATCTTCATTAGAAAATACACACATACATACATATATAGCATATTTATATATGAATACACACACACACACCACACACACACACACACACACACACACACACACACACACACACACATATATCTATATATATATATACTATATATATATATATATATATATATATATATATATATATATATATATAAAAACTCCATACATACCTGGGTGTTGATGTGGGGTTTGGGGTGTGGAAGCAAAAAGTGTGAATTGCAAAAATAACTGGTCATTGGTCACAGTCCCTCCAAACTTTTAAAAGTAAAATGGTATAGCAAAGGCAATTAAAGGATGCATCCTAACCTAAACTAAGATTCTTGGTACTGCCTGTACTGGGGGGCCTTTTCCCTCTCTTCCATGCTCTCTGGAATCCAAACCCAAACTAAGTTGAAGTGCCATAAATCATGAAGAAAAATACAAGACACCTTAACCTAACCAAAACCTATGGTACTGGGCCTTACCTAGTTAAGGGCTTTGCACACCTTGTATGCTAACTCACCCCAACCTGACTTTGAGTGCCATAAATCAGAGAGAAGTACAGGGCCTTTTTTTTGCCTAACCTAATGTAATCTTGGGTCTGGTTGTTGCCAGGTCCTACCTGGCCAGGCCTGGTAGGCCTTGGACACCCTAATCCTATCTGCAGACTAATCTGACCTAGAGTGCTGTAAATCAAAAAGGGTCATACATGGATGTGTTCTAGCCTAGCTTGGCAATGAGAGGTGGGACATTCCTGGAACTTCCTGTAGTGCTGCATGCAGTTAGCATATCTTTATCGAAAAAAATCGAAAATTGGAAGATGAAAGGCCTTCATTAACTTTTAGAGGGATTTTGGGAAGTCAGATATTACAGACAAAAGAAGTACTCCACGATCTTCCAAAAGTTATTTTACTTCTGTGTATTTGTTATTAGACTTGCTAATGATACTATTATATTGTACTGGCACTTCTAAAGGGAATACATTAGGAGCTGAAAACTTTTGAGCACTTAACCTTGTGAATTTACAATTTTATCTAGATTAAAAAGGGATGAATCTGTTTTGTAAGACATGGACCCATAAATCCTAGGATAAACAAACTAGCTAAAGAAACTGTGCTTGCGCAATTTGTGTCAGTCTGATGTCAGACAAGGTAGTGTAACAATGAGTAAGATGGACTACACACCAAATAGAGACTAGGGAAAGTCCAATGAATTTCTACATTATTCAGTAGATGTACGGCTCTTCACATTCCATAAGGAAAAACCATCTAAGTATCCATCATTTAATCGAGGTAATATAAAATTTTTTCTTGTAGAGAAATTTTACCATAATGCTCCTATCCAGTGATACATCCTACTGACCTTACCTAACCTCATCCTAATTGGCTATGGTATTTAACCCCCTATAACCCTACATTCATGACTAACTTTTCTTAACCTAACGTTGAGTGCTGGACTCAACCTGACAAGGGAAGAAACCTTTGCCTTCTAGTCCTCTTTACCTATCTAACTTAGGTTAGGGTGCATAAATCATAGGGAAATAAGTATGGCCTGTTTACTTTGGTCATTTGTTACTCTCTTTGTTGATATATCCTAAGGAATAGGCTGTCCCTGGTAATAATACTTTAACCCAACAATTCTGAAGGGAATAAGCCAAATAAACGTGAAAAAACTGTCGATAAAATTGATATTTAAAATCAATTTCTAAGTATTGCCACCTTCTGCATACACGAATTTTGTTTCCACATCAGTACAAGTCACTTATTGCATACACACCAAATTTTGTTTGCATAAAGCAACATTGCTCCGAAGAGATTCTGAAATAAATTTTAAAAATTCAAGACCATCATGAAACTATACAAAAATTTTAGGAAACTACACCCAGCATGAAGGCTTATCCTTTGGACAGGGGTAAATGTCATAATAAAAAAAAATAGGTTGCACTACATTTGGCCAAATACACCAGGTAAAACTCTACCTAATAAAATGGTGATATATGTTAACAAAATTCCTACATCTTACCAGCACCTCAGTAACTAAGCTTTACATCTCATGAGCAATTTTGTATAGAGGACACATTTCTCAAAATTGATTGAATAACCTGATAAGCCCCTTTTGTACTATACCTGGTATTGGTTAAGAAGTACCATGCCACAAAAGGGCTTTATAGTAATCAAACCTAACCTATGGTGCTAAGCCCTAATTTTAATCATTGGCCAATAAGTAAGTGTAATAAAAGATATCTCATTTGACTGAATACATGAAGAACTCGATATTATTGTGACATATTAGCAAAGTAAGAGTCTTATTTCTGCACTCTACCAATGCCTTGGTAACTTGGGCAGTAAACAGTACATTTTGGTGGGATACAGAGGAAAATTGTTTTAAAACTGAAATACTCAATAAACATATTTACACTACAGTATATGATTGCGGTTTTAAAAGTAATATATATGCCAAGAACAGTAACATCCATTATAATCTAACCTGACCTAGTGTTGGCTTCTAGCCTGAATTAGGAAGGGCTTTGTTCCCCCCTGGGCCTCTAACCTTTAATTGACCCTGGTGCTGTTGTTTCCTTGTAGGATCTTTAATCATTTGTAGACATGGGGAGAATATAGTAGTAGTACCCTGAAAGGGTACTACTACTATATTATCATTTGGTAAAAAAGATACACTGTGGGATGGAGATGAGGGGGTGTAATTGCATGAAGAGTTACAAAGGTAAATAGATATTTTATTTTAGAATATTAAAAAAAAAAACTATTGCATTAGGATTATTGTGTTGCTATATTTTTGTGGGGAGTGTTCAAATTGAGTGGATAGGTGTTATAATTCTTTTTATTATGTTCTTTAGGAGTGGTTTTTTTTTTTTTTTTTTTTTTTGTCTACGTTTTTCAAACAAAAGTCACATATTGTCCCCTATCTAAGAATCTGGGTGGGTATTTTATTGTTCTTGGATGAAAAGGAATTATAATATTTTATTTTCTGATATTTTTGCAGTTATGAATTAAGAATTAGGCTAAATATTATCAAAAGGTGTATTATTCAAAGAAGGAGGGTGTTGGAATTTTGAGGTGGTGTATATGGCCCATTTTACTTACTCGGGGAGTAAGCCAACAAATTACTTTCTTGCTGTTGTTTTTGTTGTTGGAGCAGTAGGAAAGTCTAAAAATGGTCTGGAAAAGGTGTTAGCGTTGAGTTAAAGATCCAGATAGGATATTTATGATTTATTTATTAGAATTAAAATATAAAAAATAAATAATGTGCAGGTTAAACAGTACAGAAAAATTTGTCTTAATAATATATTGCATGCTTTCATTTTCGTTGGTGAAACAACGCGCTATTTGGCTGTAGATTTTGGCATGTTTTAATTTATTTGATGTACTGAATTTAGAGGCTATATTTCTGTTCAGTTATTTTGTGCTTCCACTTATGACTGAGAATATATGAGCGTGTTTAGTTTCGGTCCTTTTTATTTGATCGTTTATTTGATCCTTGTTAGTATGAGTAGTATTAATTGCAAAGACCACATCATCTTAAGTTAGGAATAGTATAATGTTTGCACCTTACGTGTCAGGGGAAAATCATGCACATGCATTGAGTAATTTGGAGGTCGAATCATGCCTTGTTTTTTTTATTTGTATTGTATGCTTGAAAAACTGTTATTGGAAAATTATTTGTTGTGGCTGTTTGCTTCAAAGAAAAGATAATATATTCAGTTTTCCTGGGGTAGAGGTTGGTATTTAGCTCTATTTCCATTTCGTTTGTTTTCCACAGATTTTGAATTAATTTTTTTTTCTCTTGAAGAGCTATGTTTGAAAAAAGGGATTTTGACCTTGATAGAAAAAGGAAAAATAGAATGACTCCTTTTTTGGGAGAAGGGTCAGTGGAATCTTGTGAAGTTGAATGGGTTTTCCGTTGAAGTTTTGTGGTTGGGACTGATTTGTTTCCTCTTGCTTGTTTCTGTAGATTTTGAATAAAGAAATTGGTATAGCATATTTCAAAAGATTTTTTTTTAGGTGTTTGAGTACTATTTCGGGGAAAGGGGGAGAAGGAGCAGTGGGGAAATCTTTTTTCATTACATCAGTTGCGTTAAATGCTTCCTTTCAAGAAAAAGTCCACGTTTTTCAAATAAAAAAATATAGAGACTGTCTTTTTTGGCTTTTGTAGTGGTTAATATAGGGTATTTCAGAGTTAACTGGTTATGATTGTAAACGAGTTTCTCCCCTTTCATATAGGAGATAAATTGTTACTCTAATTTTGAAGATGATTATTCTGTGTTTGGAAATTTGAAAGATTTGTTTTTTTTTTTATTTTTTATTTTAACTTTCTTTTGTCACGGTATCATTCAGGGCAACAGTGTAGTACTCCTAGATATACTTGCCTTGCAATATGCCTGGGAAATTGTGTCAGTAACCCTTGGTAATTAAAGAAAAAGGCAGGTGATGGCTTGCTACCAACTAATTACGCTATCTTCTTGCATTTTAAAAATACACTTTCATGTATAGAATATTCGTGCACATAGAACTCTGTGGGTGTCTCATCCATCTCTGAGAAAACAAAATCCTATCGCTAGGCCTATGGTCACATGTGACCCTGGATGGGTTACCTTCTCCCGATGCGTTCACATCCACTGCATTTTTCGCACGTTTCTGGTTTCGTCATATGTTTGTTCGTACTGTCCCTTTGTTCTTTGTAGCGTGGTTGCTCATAACCCCACATGCAGTTCTTCCCTGGTATCCAGGTGAAATATTACATCTCTTCTTCCCACATAGATAGCTTTTTCTGTCCAGAGAGTATTTTTCCAGTCTCTGTGCGTGACAAGGTGGTGTTCCCGAAGCATTCTTCGTGTATCATGTGGTTTCTCCCTCTCTG
>NC_061097.1:23309736-23333261 GCF_015104395.2 Macrobrachium nipponense
GCAATTTTTGTATAGAGGACAAATTTCTCAAAATTGATTAAGTAACCTGATAAACCCATTTGTACTGTACCTGGTTATAGGTTAAGAAGTACC
This sequence comes from Macrobrachium nipponense, assembly GCF_015104395.2. Lineage (NCBI taxonomy): Eukaryota > Metazoa > Arthropoda > Malacostraca > Decapoda > Palaemonidae > Macrobrachium > Macrobrachium nipponense. The sequence continues at coordinate 23,309,830 of NC_061097.1, forward strand.
ATGCCACAAAGGGGCTTTATAGTAATCGAACCTAACCTATGGTGCTAAGCCCTAATTTTAATGATTGGTCAATAAAGATATCTCATTTGACTGAATACATGAAGAACTCAATATTATTGTGACATATTAGCAAAGTAAGAGTCTTATTTCTGCACTCTACCAATGCCTTGTTAACTTGGGCAGTAAACAGTACATTTTTGGTACAGAGGAAAATTGTTTTAGAACTGAAATACTCAATAAACATATTTACACTACAGCATAAGATTGCTGTTTTAAAAGTAATATATATGCCAAGAACTGACATCCATTATAATCTAACCTGACCTAGAGTGTTGGGTTCTAGCCTGAATTAGGAAGGGCTTTGTTCCCCCTGGCCCTCCAACCTTGAACTGACCCTGTTGCTGTTGTTTCCTTGTAGGATCTTTAATCATTCATAGATATAGGGATAATATGGTAGTAGTACCCTGAAAGGGATATTTTAGAATACATGATTTCAATATGAAACATGAATCATTTGGTAAAAAAGATACACTATGGGATGGAGATGAGGGAGTGTAATTGCATGAAGTGTTACAAAGGTAAATAGTATTTTATTTTAGAATATTAAAAAAACTATTGCATTAGGATTATTGCAGTAATTGTGTTGCTATATTTTTGTAGGGAGTTTTCAAATTGAGTGTGAATAGGTGTTATAATTCTTTTTATTATGTTCTTGAGGAATGTTCTTTTTTTGTCTAGGTTTTTCAAACAAAAGTCGCATATTGTCCCCTATCTAAGAATCTGGGTGGGTATTTTATTGTTCTTGGATGAAAAGGAATTACAGGCAGTCCCCGGGTTACGACGGGGGTTCCGTTCTTGAGGCGCGTCGTAAGCCGAAAATCGTCGTAAGCCGGAACGACACTTGCGGTTATTTCAATGCCAAAGGATGGTTCTTGAAGGTATATATTCTTTATTATACTCTTGTGACACTATAAAGCACAATCTTGAAGTATTACCAAGTCCTTAGTTGACTTTAATATACGTACACTAATACTACACTTAATCCTTAGGTTAGATTATACACTATACACTATTACACTGTAGTACTATAATCCTTTGGTAGTACATCCTGGAGTACACTAAAATCCCAGTCTGGTAGCTCTGGAAGGTAAAAGTATAACACAATTAGTACAAAATACTACACAAAGTCCTGAATGCAATAAATTATAGATATCAAGAGTAAAAGAGTTAATGTATGTTAATTAATTCCTTACTTTTAGTTTATAATTCCTTACTTTGAGTTATATCAAGAGTAAAAAAGTTAATGTATGTGAATTAATTCCTTACTTTTAGTTTAAATTTGTCGTTCTATGTAACCCTGGATGCACAAAGTCTTGTGTGGCCCCATAGCCTACATCATTCAGGGGGTTCTGGAATGTACAAAAAATAATTATGTCAGTACATAAGTACTCTATGCATAGTAAGTTACATACAGTAATATGCACCATACAGTGGTTTAATATCACATATATAACATGTATAAAACTTAGTTAATGTATGTGAATTAATTCCTTACTTTTAGTTTAAATTTGTCATTCTATGTAACCCTGGATGCACAAAGTCTTGTGTGGCCCCATAGCCTACATCATCAGGGGGTTCTGGAATGTACAAAAATAATTTTGTCAGTAAGTACTATGCATAGTAAGTTACATACAGAATATGCACCATACAGTGGTTTAATATCAACTGGTATGCATGTTGTAAATGATTGGTCTACACCCCCTGTTCAGCAGGGAGTGTACAGTACGTAATTCCATGAGGGACCTTGATCACTTATCCCATGTGAGAGATCTTGGTCACTTTTTTTTAGTATAAAACTTACTTAATGTATGTTAATTACTACTATGTATAATTCCCTTACCTTTGTAGTGACTGTTCGTAGTTTTCTACTGATGTCGTGCTATGTTATGTAGTAGTAACCCTGCCCCCCGACAAAGTTTTATGTGGCCCCCCGGCCCCCATAGCCTGCATCATGGAGGGGGTCCTGGTTTTCTGGAATGTACCAAAAAAGTATCAAAGTTAAGTCATGTATGTATGTTTAGTAAGTTACATACAGTAACATACATACAGTGGTTGTTTTTTATAACATGTATGTACATAATCAAACTTGGTTGGAAAATTCCTGTAAAAAAAGTTATGTACGTATGTAATACTACTGTATGTAAAAACTTACTGTTCATACTTGTTACACTACATGTTACATTTGATACGTTATACTTTCCTGAAGGGTTTTTCCATCCAAAAATGGTGCTTCTACTTGTAGTTATCCCTTGATGACACTTGTAATTTGTTAGTAACAACCTGGAGTTGTGTGAAAAATGTTGGTTCTGGAAGGAAAAAGTAACAAAATTAGTGTACAAAATATACACTACAGAAAGTCGTGAATGCAATATAATTACTGTAGATATATCAAGAGTACTAAAAGAGTTAATGTATGTTAATTAATTCCTTACTTTTAGTTTAAAGTTGTCGTTCTATGTAACCCTGGATGTACAAAGTCTTATGTGGCCCCATAGCCTACATCATTCAGGGGACTCTGGAATGTACAAAAAATAATTTTGTCAGTAAGTCCTCTATGCAGAGTAAGTTACATACAGTAATATGCACCATACAGTGGTTTAATATCACATATAACATGTAGTATAAAACTTAATTCAGAAATTCCTTACATAACTTACCAACTTTTAGGGAGTCTCAAAGCTGTTACCTAGGTTGTGGGAGATGGAGGTGGAGGTGTAGAGCATTCATGATAAGGATGCATTCCAAACCTAACTTCAGTGTGCTTTATCACAGATAACAGGCTAGGATGATGGGCAGTCTGGAAGGACAGTATGTAACCACTTAGTTGTACAAAATTTATTGTATGTATGCAAACAAACACAACTAAGAATTCCTTACCTTCAGCAAAATGAAGACATGTAGGCTATGTAGAGGTCTGGTTTATGTAAGTCACAGGTGCATGCCAGTCTGGAATGATAATGTAATACATATTATTATAGTATGTATGTTACATACATAACATGGTTATTACATATGTAATAATAAAACATTAATAAAAAAAAATGTCCTTACCACTATGGCGTGGGATGGGCAGGTGCTTGGGAGTCTGGAATGATAAAAAATATATAAAATGATAGAGTTACTACTGTAACTACTGCACATGTTATTACTGTTTGACATATGTAGTGTGTAATACGTATGTACAATATAAAAAAGGAAGAATTCTTTTACCTGAAGGAATGGGAGAGGTGATACTACTCACTACTCGTATCAACTGATTTGGGCTCTGGAGAGGTGATACTACTCGTATCAACTGATGAGGGAACATCTAGATCTGGAAAGAATGATGGGGTACATAAATGTAAGGTGGATGTAACTGTAGCATATGTACACTTTTAATAAAATTTCTATTAGCAATTTATAAAACATTTTATACAAATTTGTTAAGGATTCCTTACCTGATGAATAGGGCGAGGCATCAAAACCATGGAAAGGCTCAGGGTCATCTGGGTCGCTGTCACTATCAAAGGGGTCTGAAATGAAAAAAAAAAAAGGTTATGCAACATCAAACACATTGTACCACTATGTAAGTTAGTGTACGTATGTATGTAGGGTGTAAACAATTTCCAACATGAAAATTAATGAGAAAAATGAAATTCGCTTACCTGATTGTACACGTACAGGTGGAGGGCTGCTACAGAGGGTGCCAGGTACAGGGGGATGGAACTGTCAAGGTAGTACAGGGAGGATCTGGAACTGTCACAGGTATACAGGGGATCTGGAACTGTCACCACTTCTGCAATAAAATTACAAATGATGAACATTAATGAAGTTACAATTTACTCTTACATTTAGTTGTTACATTAAAAAATTAACACGTTTTATATGTACACTATGTAAACACATAAATTAGTAAAACAGTTCAGAATTCCTTACCAGGACTAGGAGTGGGAGGTGGTGGTACTGGAGACTTGTGAAAGAAAGTGTCAAGCCTGGACTGCACACTTCTCTTCGTCTGCTTCTCCTTCAGGGTCTCCTTGTAGAAAGTTACTAAGTCTAACATTCCACGTTTTATTTTGCAAACCTGGCAACGTTAGGGTCTTCTGCCTCAAAAGAAGCCAAGGCTCTCTCCAGATGAGTAAAACCCTCTGACAAGCCTTTCACAGTTAATGACCTGGCTTTTGGCTCTGGTGCCGCCTCCTCTTCCTCAATCATTTGTTGTTCAAGTTCAAGTAAGTCCTCTGCAGACAATTCCTCTCCATGGGATGCCAGCAGCTCTGTTACATCATCAGGTTCAAGATCTAGTCTCAGCCTCTTGCTTAGCCCTACGATCTTCCTCGTCACAGTCTCGACGTCTTCTGCAATGGTCAAAGCCTTCAAAAAACTGTTGCACAAACTGTGGACACAGTTTCTTCCAGGCCCCATTTAAAGTGGTCGTCTTCACCTCGTCCCAAGCACTTGCAATATTTTTCACTGCATCAACAATGTTGTAGCCCTTCCAGAATTGCTTCAGTGTCAACTCCTTGTTAGCTTCTATGGCCCTCAAAGCAAAACGTATGGTCCTTCTAAGGTAGTAAGCCTTGAAATTAGCTATTACTCCCTGGTCCATTGGCTGTATCAGCGATGTGGTATTGGGTGGGAGGTACACCACCTTCACATTAGGGTGCATGTCGCTCAAATTTGAAGGGTGACCAGGGGCATTGTCCAGGACTAAGAGGGCCTTAAAAGGCAGACCCTTCGAAGTCAAATACCGCTCCACTGCTGGCACGAAATGGTCATTGAACCAATCTTCGAAGACCATCAAGGTAACCCAAGCCTTCTTATTTGATTTCCAAATCACAGGGAGTTGACTCTTGAAAATGCCCTTGAATGCCCTGGGATTCTCGGCCAAATACACCAGCAAGGGCTTCAGTTTCAAATCGCCACTTGCACTGGCCCCAAACAGCAAAGTCAGTCGCTCCTTTCCAGCTTTATGGCCAGGTGCTGACTTCTCCTTGGAAAGGTACGTTCGATTTGGCATTCTTTTCCAAATTAATCCAGTCTCATCCACATGAAAGGCTTGGTCAGCCATGTAGCCACCATCCTTAATTATCTCGGCCAAACCACCAGGAAAACTACCTGCTGCTTCGCTATCAGCACTAGCAGCTTCACCTTGCAGCTTCACATTATGCAAATTTGCACGAGCCTAAAACGGTTAAACCAACCTCTACTCGCGGAAAATTCACACCAGCACTGCCTTCGCCAAACTTTTTCACTACTGCCTCATGCAGCGCTCTAGCCTTCTCCTGGATCACACTTAAGCTCACCGGAACACGTCGCTGGTTCTGGTCCTCCAGCCAGATCATGAGCAATTTCTCCATTTCAACAATGCTCTAGCTACGTTGCTTCTCATTTATCACCGTTGACTTCATCGGTGCAGCATCCTTAACGTGCTTCAGAATACGTTCCTTGTCTTTCACAATGGTTACCACCGTGGTCCTGCTCAAGCCTAAAGAACGGCCTATTTCGGTGTTAGTTTCTCCCTTCTCCGAACGCTTCACCACGTCATATTTTACCTCCATCGTGATGACCTTCCTCTTCTTGGATGAACTATCATCGGAGGGAGTACTTTGGCGTTTAGGAGCCATTGTAAATTTGCGAAAATGGCAAGGAATTTCAGCAACGTCTTAGCACACAACCGACTGAACTTCAGGCAGACACGCGATTGAAGTGGCGTCCTTTGGTATTGTTACGCTTAGCGTCCCGCGGACCGTCCAAGAGGTCATTGTTCGGTCAATTTACATACAGTTTAATAGCGTTAATTAATTTATGCGCCTCCGCTCAAAAAACTAGTTCTGCGTATGAGGTATCGTTAAAAAGCATAACAAAACGTCGTAACCTTGGAATTTGCGTTGTAATCTAACCAGAAACTTAGTTTTTGTACATGCAACTTCCCCGGCAGATATATACTTAGCTTATGTCTCTGACGTCCGACAGAAATTCGAATTTCGCGGCACACGCTGCAAGTAGGTCAGGTGATCTACCCCCCTGCCGCTGGGTGGCAGGAATAGGAACCATTCCTGTTCTAGAACCAGATTTTCTCTGTCGCGGTAGTGTCAACATATGTTGTTGCTACCTCCTGACTGGATTTTCGTTTTTCATCGCCATCGATCTTCTGGGCTGTCTTTTGCAGGGAAGTACTGGGTCTTTGGTTCGGCATACGCTTTTATTAACTTTTTAATGATTTGGCTTCGAAAAATTCGGAGGATTTTAGAAATGTAACTAACGAAATTTTCGGTAGGACACTCACATAGTTTGCAAGAAAGGGAAATATTAATATTTATTCATTAATACGTGTAATAAGTGTTAGAATTGATTGAGGAAATATACTGACTTCCTACTTTAGGGAGTCAGTAAAGCATGTAACTAGATACGTTTCTTTTAAAAGTTTTTTGGAAACTCCTACTAACGAGCAATTAGAGTATTAACAGTACTAGTAGTGTTGCATCCTCATCACCTTCTTACTTCGCAGAAACTTCAAATTCATAATTGCAATTTGAAGACAAGGATTGTGGCTCAAAATGCGAGCTATTAAAAGGTAAGAAGTGATTATAGTGTTCCCCATTGCAGATGGAGGGTGGTCTGATCGGCTCTGTCTCGCTCTCAGGCCTAGACCTCTTTCAAGCTCCCAAGCCCAGGGGAGAAGGAATGTCGAAAGCCATAAGGAGGTTTCAAGAGAATCCCCACCGGTCAGGCGTCCCCCTCGGCAGGTTCTGTAGAGCGTCCCAGACTGCCAAGGATAGCCATTGAAAAGGCATCCTAAAAAAGGCGTCTCTTCATCTTACATCCGAAAAAGACGAAGAATGTATATGTTTTGATGATCTAGCGCGTTCTCTGAAAAACTAAGAGAACACTGAGCAAGAGCCAGCCAGGAACTTAGGAAGCCGCGTTCCAGCAAGCTAGCGTGAGCCACGTTCCAACAGCCAGCAGCGAGCCGCGTTCCAGAAAACAGACTAGCGCGAGCCGCGTTCCTACAACGAAACGCGAGCCGCGTTCTAGCAACTGAGCGCGAGCCGCGTTCTAGAAAATTTTTCTTGGCGCAAGGCGCCTTCAAAGAGACGAAGCGCCAGCCTGGCGCAAATTGCGCCAGAAAAACAGACGGCTAGAGCAAGGAGCCTTATAGTAGAGTGGCAATCAGAACGATCCTTCCATTGAACGTTTCCAGGCAAGAGGCTCTTTCTAAAAGGGGTCTAGTAGGCGCTCGGAACTATCAGGGCGCACGGGACCTTCCACGCAAGCGGAACGTTCCAGGAGCGAGTCTCCTTTCTAGCGTGCGGAACATTCCAGGTGCGCGGAACTATCCAGGCGCTAGGCGCAAGGAGCCAGGCGCCAGAATATTCCAAATCTTCTTATGAGAGAGAGGTCAGTCGCGAGGCTCCTCTTTGAGTTTTTAACTTGAGCAACTTTCCCCTGGCAAAGGTGCAAGATGTCGCACAGGCGGCCGTCGCGTTTGTTCAGAAGGATTCTGATACTAAGAGAAGCCATTTTTTCATTATTCAGAAGACTCCTGTGTTTGGCAGTTCCTCTCAATGCGGACTCTCTCCTTCATTCATGCTCTTCCCTCGTTATGAAGAGGCAAGAGCTTTGCGAGTTTTTCTTATAAGAATCTCATCGACGTTTGGGTATGATGGCGGATAGGAAATATCTACTTCCATTCCGTAAACCCCTAACAGATGAACAGGAATTCTGTCTCTTCCGCGATTTATGAGGAAATCACGAAGATTTAAAGAGTTCCTGGATTAACTTCCTTCCTTAAGGAGATATATATACTCTTTCTATCATTCTATTAACGAAAAGAATGAAGACAGTAAAAATTTTTCCTTTCTCTATCTGCCTCGGCAGGGAAAGAAGGTAGTAGAGTATCTGCTGTATGAGAATACGATACGGCAAATCACACATACCGTAGTTACTTCTTTGCAGAGCAACTCAATTACCAGTATCCTTCCAGGAATTTCCTAGGAAGGACTACGCTTAAAGGGATTGTTAAGATAACACCTACTTAGCTTCTAGATTTATCGAAGTCTTGTTCGCTTAAATATACATTAATAAGAACTTCCTGAAGTTCGATAATAATTTTATAAGATTCCTTTATTTAATGGAGTAGCTGGCAACTCTGGAAGAGTAAGGCCAGACGGCTAACGGAGACTGCTATCGCGCCTTAGAGACCAACGCAGTAACATGTAGGTGCGGTCATGAGTGGTTGGTTACATGTCTCTCTCCTGCGGGATGGAATAACTAACCGTGTCTCTCCCCTACAATCGCGGTTTTAGCCTCGGATTGAGGGGATAGTTAAGCAAACATAAATAAAATATTGTCTGCCTTTTGCTAAGAAGCTTTCAATAAGAAAGATATTACAACCTTTCAATGCTGTTTACCGTAGGTAACATTATTAAAGGATTCTAACGCAGCGGAACTCTATATTATATGATGCTCTCATGCTTACGAAAGCATGGCTTATTAGAGTACATGCTTAGTGAGAAGATGAATGTAGTAGAAGAGAATTAACTTTAAGACTAGGGTATGGTCAAGTCTTATGCACATACTGAGGTTAACTACAGAATTCCTAGTATCCTTACAAAGGTTTCCTAGATTAATGCTGTTTACCACAATGTGACAGTATTATAAAGGATTCTAATACGGCAGAGCACGATATAATATAATTCTCTCATCCTTTCGAGAAACGCACACAACCTTTTTAGAATCGGATATTGCTCAAGAGAAGATGGGTGAGTCGGATGGGAAACATTCTCTTAGTGGCAGAAGTTTGTTTTCCCTGAATGGACTATACTACGTATATAAAAGTTTTTTCCTACTAAGAACGGAATTAACACGTGAAGGATGCCAGGTACCATAAAGGCACAGATGTTCTGGCACATAACCTTAAAAGAACTAGAAGGAAGCGCCAGCCTGGCGCAAAGCGTCAGAAGCGCCAGCCTGGCGCAATGCGCCAGAAGCACCATCCAAGATATTTTCTCGTTTTAGCGAGTTATTAACCTAAGAGTCCAGTAGTGGTTGGTTTGGTGTTTGCTTCTCACCTCGGTGGTCGCGGGTTCGATTCTCGGCCATTCCATTGAGGAGTGAGAGATGTGGATTTCTGGTGATAGAAGTTCACTCTCGACGTGGTTCGGAAGTCACATAAAAACACCATACAAACAAACAAACAAACCAGTAGCCTCTCGGAGGCTCGGTAACGGCAAGATTCGTTCCTGATTTCGTTACCCATTTAATCAGAAAGGGGTCGCTTACAAGGAATGATGAAATGATTTATTTTAATCACTTAGGCCAATTCCACGACTCTCTCATATCGCAAAGAGCATCGAGAATCTCTTTTTTCGCCCCTGTTCGCTTTACCAAAGAGAACCTATTTGGGAACAGACACGGAACGTAACGATCCTTAAGAGGTTCGATGCAAGATTTTGCATGTCCGTGAGAACCTTCTCGATCGAAGATAATAACTGTTAACGTATGTCTAACATTTATTGAAAAGAGTTTTGAGAACCTGCGGAAAGTCTTCTTCATAGATCTCTTCACAAGGTAGAAGACGAACAGGCTTCCTATAGACTGCTTCCTTTTCCACGAACCAAGAGAGGTAGCAATATACGACATCTTTAATGTAAAGAAGGGGAATAAACTTTAGTCTTTTTTCCCCTAGTTATAAATTCTTAACAGATATTAAGATAAATGGGCGTCAAAGGAAGAGAGGATGAATGCCTCATTTTGGCCTTAGAGAGGTTGGATTCACAGAAGTCACGTTCTTCTCACAGCATGTTTCGTAAGGCTTTTCCAAGAGTATCTGGATATTCTATCAGAATCTATTATAAATAGACCTGAAAAACCTCTCCACTCTGAGTCTGTCCGCGTGCAGACTGACCAGAAGTGGACATGAATGAGAGGATTTTTCAAGGTAAATGACAATAGTCATGGCTAAGACATAGAATTGCTGCAGATCGTGCTAGATGGAATGAGGGAAACTGTCCCATCTTCCGATACCCTCTGTGAACCACATAGCGAGGTTCTTTCTTCACTTTCAGAGGGAAGAATCACCTAGGTATATATCTGCTATCAAAGAACGCAGTAAAAGGCTATACTCTGTCTCTACAAGGGGAATTAGAGATAACAGAAGATTAAGATCTTCGGGATCTTATACGATACCGCAATACGACAAGAGTAGGATATCATATACTTCGAATGGGATCTTTTTGTGGCCACAGATTCCGTGTTCCGACAAATGGAACTGCTCCTCATCAAACTTCTTTGAGAAAGTTTATGAAGGAATTCTTTGTTTCTCTTAGCCCTAAACGACCAAGAAGACAAGTGAATTTTTTGTGCATGGAATCTCGCATCAGATTCAATGGAGACTCGGCAATGGGTTCTTGCCAGCATAGTATGTCTGGCAAAAGAACTAAAACCCTCTATTCCTGAAGCAACGCTTTCAGATAGAGTTTCGTTGCCCAGGCAGGGTACTTTACTTTTTCATCTACAGAAGAAGAGATGGTTTAAACGTTTGCCTACAGAGTCTTCGGGGTGCGATGAGGGCACGAAATGCTTCCCAGAAGGTATTCAGAAGGATACAATAAGAGCTAGAAATCAGGGTTCCGCCCAATTTCAGCTCGGAGTCTCCCTTTTCGACTTCCAGACTCCTTCCCTTCCTTCGGGCAAGGGATCAGGGAAGATTCTGCAACGAGGAACCTCATCAACATGTAAGAAGAGATCTCGTTAGCAAAGGAAGATTCACGAAGGATCCTCCTCGGAGGAAGACTCTTCTCTCTCGTATTGTTAGATATCCTGTCGTCTACTGGATGTAGCTGACTACAATCACCTCCCCTTGCCAGGGGCCAAAAGCTCAAAGGGGAAGAATTTCTTCCACCCTTCTCCAGTCTCCTGATAGACTATGTGGTTGTTCAGGACTCTCGGACAATGTAGCACCAGCCAGGCGCCAAATGCCAATACAGGCGAAAAACGCCAGAGGCGGACAGTTCCAAGAAACTCTGTCATGGTCGGATACTGAGAAGGAGCGGGCCTCCACCTCCCTGGCGCAAATGTGCCAGAGGCGAACAAATCGGACAGATATAAGAGTGTCCGATGTGGAACATCGCCAGACAGCCTAGAGACTCTTCCAAGCTCGAAGCTCCAGCAAGTGTGGAGGAGCTAAGCCAGGCGCGAGGCACCAGCCAGGCTCTAGGAGCCAGCCAGGCTCTAGAAGCCAGCCAGGCGCCATCCAGGTGCCAGGCTCCTTCAAGGCTAGGCTCCAGTCAGGATTGAGGATCCATCCAGGCGCAAGGCTCCTTCCAGAAAGAGAAACCTAAAGCTCTGTCATGTAAGAGGGCTAGTCCCCATTGATATGATACAGGTAAGGCTCTGCCATGTAAGTGGGTCAGCCCCCATTGGCACGATCCGAGAAGGCTCTGTCGTGTAAGCGGGCTAGCCCCATTGACATGATCCAGAAGGGTTTGTCCAGTTCATAGGTCCTACCTCGCTGAAACTCTTGAGGCATGAGGACTCATAGACAGTAATCATGAAGTCTTCTGCCAAGCTCCAGGCGCAAGGCGCCAGCCAGACGCAAGGCTCCAGCCAGGCGCGAGGCGCTAGCCAGGAGGGAGGAGCCAATCAGGCGCCAGCCAGGCGCATGGCGCGAGGCGCCATCCAGGCGCGAGGCTCCAGCCAGGCTCTAGGCGCCATTCAGGCGCAAGGCTCCAGCCAGGTGCGAGGCGCTAGACAGGCGCTAGGCGCCTGCCAGGCACGAAGCGCTAGCCAGGCTCCAGGCTTTACCCAGAAGAGATCTATATCAAAGAATGCCCTGGCCTTCTTTTAGACAATGTGATCTCCTAAGCACTTGACAAGTGCATTGATGATTCCTTCAAACAGCTGAGAATTAAAAGCGCATGAAGTGCGAGCTTTTCCGAATTCTTGTTCTTTCCTTAACAATATGTCATAAGGACATATTAGCTGTCACATACGGGAGATGCAACTCTGTGTTGACTTCCCATATCCTGAAGGATGTCAAGATAACCATACGAGAGATCCTTCTCTCTTGGTTGATACGTGTCTGCTGATACATTGCTGGGATAGGGAGCCGATACTGATCCTTAACTAGTGAGTTAAATTTTATTTAACGTCGTGTTTTTTCTTTGGGTGGTTTGAAAGGAGTTTGGGGATAACTCTTTTCAACTTAAGCACTAACCCTCGTGTTAGGATCAGGTGATCGGGATCGGTGTTGTGCTCCTTAATTATGCCACTAGGCATAGGCATATTGTCATGTAAGAGGCTCTGTCGAGTAAATGGATAAGACCCCATCGACAGACCCACAAGAACTCTTAGCCATAGGTCACATCCTCGCTGAGGCTCTTGAGGCGAAGCAGATTCCTAGGCATTAGCCATGGAATCTTCCGCCTGAACAAGTAGGAACCAAGGTTTTATTTATTTATTACCTACAACGTATGTTGTTTACCTGTCTATTCAGTAAATAGTTGTCTCTTACCCACCACCAAGGGTGTCAATCAGCTAAGTATATATCTGCCGGGGAAGTTGCATGTACAAAAATGATATTGTTAGAATACAATAAAGTTCTGTACATACTTACCCGGCAGATATATACGATGAATGGCCCACCCAGCCTCCCCTCAGGAGACAGGTGGAAGAGAAAATCTGGTTCTAGAACGGGAATGGTTCCTATTCCTGCCACCCAGCGGCAGGGGGGTAGATCACCTGACCTACCTGCAGCGTGTGCCGCGAAATTCGAATTTCTGTCGGACGTCAGAGACATAAGCTAAGTATATATCTGCCGGGTAAGTATGTACAAAACTTTATTGTATTCTAACAATATCATTTTTTTAATTATGTACTGGAAACAAGCAATGATTTTTTCATTATTTGCGCTTTTGGACTGTTTTAAACTGCGCATCCCAAGCTAGTGTATTCATTCGCCCGCAAACTAGTTCCGCATATGCGGCGTCACTAAAAAAATTCAAAAAATATGAAAAAAAAAAGTGTCGACAATCATCATAACCTCAAAATTTTTTTTGTAATGTAACCAAAAACATATTTTTATTATATACTGTGCTAAACTATAAAGGATTTTTATCATAGCATGCGTTTTTTAAAAGCGTCGCTAACTCGGAGCGTCGGAAGCGTCAGCGTCGTAACCTCGGAACAAGCGTCGTAACCCAGGACGGATTTTCCATTGAATATTTAAGAAAAAGCGTCGTAACCTCGGAACGTCGTAAGCCGGGGACCGCCTGTATAATGTTTTATTTTTGGTTATTTTTACAGTTTTGAATTAAGAATTAGGTTAAATATCATCAAAAGGTGTATTATTCAAAGGAGGAGGGTGTTGGAATTTTGAGGTAGTGTATATGGCACTTTTTACTTACTCGGGGAGTAAGCCTACAAATTACTTTGTTGCTGTTGTTTTTGTTGCTGGAGCAGTAGGAAAGTCTAAAAATGGTCAGAAAAAGGTGTTAGCGTTGAGTTAAAGATACAGGAATTTTAAGGATATTTATGATTTATTTATTTATCAGAATTAAAATGTAAAAAATAGATAATGTGCACGTTAAACAGTACAGAAAAATGTGTTCTAATAAAATATTGCATACTTTTTAAATTTTCGTTGGTGAAACAACGGGCTATTTGGCTGTAGATTTTGGCATGTTTTAATTTATTTGATGTACTGACTTTAGAGGCTATATTTCTGTTCAATTATTTTGTGTTACCACTCATAACTGAGTATATCTGTGTCCTTTTTATTTGATCTTTTATTTGATCCTTGTTATTATGGGTAGTACTAATTATGAATATTAATTACGAAGACCACTTCATGTTAAGTTAGGAATATAATTTTTCAGGGGAAAATCTTGCACATGTCCTGGGTAAGTTGGAGGTCGAATCACGTCTTGTTTTTTTTTTAATTGTATTGTATGCATGAAGAACTGCCATTGGAAAATTATATTCACTTTTCTAGGGTAGAGGTTGGTATTTAGCTGCAATTGTGTAGGAACGGGCATATGGTTTCCATATTGTTAGTTTTACACAGATTTTGAATGACATTTTTTTTTCTCTTGAAGAGCTATGTTTGAAAAAAAAAAAAAAGGATTTTGTCCTTGATAGAAAAGGGAAAAATAGAATGACTCCTTTTTTTGGGAGAAGGGTCAGTGGAATTTTGTAAAGTTGAATGGGTATTCTGCTGAAGTTTTGTGGTTGGGACCAGTTTGTTTCCTCTTGCTTGTTTCTGTAGCTTTTGAATAAAGAAATTGGTAAAGCATATTTTAAAAGATTTTTTTTAGGTGCTTGACTACTATCTGGGGGAAAGGGGGCGAAGCAGCAGTAGGGAAATAATTTTTCATGACATCAGTTGCTTTAAATGCTTCCTTTCAAGAAAAAGTCCACGTTTTTCAAATAAATAAAATATAGAGACTCTTTTTTGGCTTTTGTATAGGTTAATCTAGGGTATTTTAGAGTTTAACTGGTTATGATTGTAAACGAGTTTCTCCCTTTCATATAGAAGATAAATTGTTACTCTAATTTTGAACATGATTATTGTGTTTGGAAATTTGAAAGATTTGAGTTTTTTTATTTATTATTTTAACTTTCTTTTGTCACGGTATCACTCAGGGCAACAGTGTAGTACTCCTAGATATACTTGCCGCAATATGCCTGGGAAATTGTGTCAGTAACCTTTGGTAATTAAATAAAAAGGCAGGTGATGGCTTGCTACCAACTAATTACGCTATCGTCTTGCATTTTAAGAATAGAGAATTCCTTTTATTGTTTATTCGACACATATACAAACCTACACTTTCATGTATAGAATATTCGTGCACATAGAACTCTGTGGGTGTCTCATAGAACTCTGTGGGTGTCTCATAGAACTCTGTGGGTGTCTCATAGAACTCTGTGGGTGTCTCATCCATCTCTGAGAAAACAAAATCCTATCGCTAGGCCTATGGTCACATGTGACCCTGGATGGGTTACCTTCTCCCGATGCGTTCACATCCACTGCATTTTTCGCACGTTTCTGGTTTCATCATATGTTTGTTCGTACTGTCTCTTTGTTCTTTGTAGCGTGGTTGTATACCCCACATGCAGTTCCAGAGACCCTGGTAACTAGATGTACGATTACATCTCCACTTCCCACATAGATAGTTTTTTCTGTACCAAAGTTTCCAGTCTCTTTGTGCATGACAAGGCGGTGACCCCTAAGCATTCTTCGTGTTTCACGTGGTGTCTCCCTCTTTGACCTACAGATTGATTTTATTAAGTGATGAAATGTTTTGTTAAGGGTTTTTACTCTTCCTAATTACTTGAAGAATTTTGCGAGTTTTCTTTGAGGATTCTGTGTGGCACACAGTGTCAGTTTATTGTTTTGTTTTTGCACCATCAAACTTGTATATCCAGCATGGTATATGATCATTCAATTAAACAATTTAGGAATGTTTGGCTAGATTGGAAGGATTGACTAACAGTTTGATATTCGTCCATCTAAAATATTTACACCAAAGTTCCTCGGATGCACACTGACATTTGATTGTACACCAAGCTGCAGTTTTACTGAGACAGTGTATGACCAAACATGTTTGCTAGTTTGTGGCCCGCCTAACAAGCATGGACACGAATGCATCTGCTGTCATTTCTCTCTCTCTCTCTCTCTCTCTCTCTCTCTCTCTCTCTCTCTCTCTCTCTCTCTCAGCACTGTTTCATGGTATTGAGAACAATAGCTGTTATTTGCTCATCATTTAATGTTTATAAAGTTTTAAACAAGCCGCAAGTATGTCGACAAAAAGTGCACTTTCATTGTTAACAATTCAGTCAGTCAAAAGGTGAGAAAGGATATCAACTTGGAATTAAAAGTGAATGTGATTAATCGTTATGAAGGTGGAAAAAGAATAAGGACAAAAGCACCTGACCTAGAACTTCTACATTCAACAGTCAATAATACTTGAAGACTGAGAATGCATACGTGAAGTTGTTAAAAGCTTCTGCTTTAATGAACTCTGTAATTATGCAGCAAAGGCACCCTTGGGACAACCTGGATGTGTACATCTTTGTCCACACTCAGCCAACTGAGTTAGGTCTGAGAATGACACTTGTTCCTCCATATGGCCCCATGCAGAATGGTATGCAGACCTCCTCCGCCTACTAGTGGACATGCTTAGTCCTCCCTCCAGCTTCACAGGAGGAGGCTATCCAGCAGCTTCTTAGAAAGGAAGTTTTTCGGGAAAAGCTGTGAAGTCTATCTCTGAAACCCTCTGCCCTCATTCCTGTGACTTTACCAAGGAAAGTGGAAGTTTTTTTTCTCAATTGGTGCTGTGACAGGGCTCTCCATCAATATGTATGTTAGGGATGTGGCAAATATCCTTCCCTTCCTGCATTAGTCTCATCAGTTAAGGGATACAGGGTTCGAGTGTTCCACCCAGGGGCATAGACCTTTCAATCCCGAAGGGGGAAAGTGCCATCAGTGGACCTTATGTAGTGCACTGTAGGCATTACTTAAGGTTGTTTGCAGCGTGCCTTCGGCCCCTAGCTGCAACTACAGTGGTACCACGAGATACGAAATTAATCCGTTCCGAGGCGGCCTTCGTATAATGAGTTTTTCGTATCTTGGAACACATTTTACATGTAAAATGGCTAATCCGTTCCAAGCCCTCCAAAAACACCCCATTAAATTTCATAATAAAGCTAAATTGACCTATAAACAATGAAATACAACAACAATTTGGACCATTCAATACCTAAATTAAGAATAAAAATCCAAAACCTGTAAATAAAGTGTATTATTAAGTGTACTAAGAAATAATAATTACTGTAACGTAAAATGTGGAAGCTTACCTTTCGAGTGAGGCTATCTCCGATAGTGGCGGCAGAGGAGGAGGAGGACAAACGGCAGATAACGTACGTACGTACGTACACTTGTTACGAACTCCCTTTAGAAGGAAGCCATAACGGGTTCTTTTATTTTAAACTCAAATCCAGTGACAAAAACAAATCAGTAGGAGCGAGGAAAAACCAGAAAGACACAGGCAAAAATTTCACAATATTTATTTCACAATAAATATACGAACACTGATGGCTCACAAAAAGTAATAAATTGATAATGTAAAAAATGCCATCAAATAACTTAAAGAGTCACCTATAAATAAAGCTAAACCCTACTCATAGTGAAGAAACCAAATCTTAATCTTAATAAGGGACCCAAATAAATTTACCCACCACGCTAACCTATTATTAAATATAAAGGAAAGAAGTGGAAGGACATACAAAAAGAAACAATAATCCTACCTAAGACATAACAATCTAAACCTTAATATACTATCAAACACACACTTTAGAACACCACATAATAAAACTTTTTAAGATGTAGCTAAAAATACACATAGATTGGTCCTATGACACAGACCAGTACTAACACAGACGAGTCCATATATCGCTCAAAAAATGCAGTCACGGAACGTCACTCCCATCAGAAGAACTGCACTTCAAAACCGTTGGTGGATATTCACACTAGTCTACGGCTCGCCAAAGATACAGGGGATGTTCCTCTTACCTGAGAGAAGACACCCTACTTGCTCCAACAAGGCCACTCTGGTGCTGATACAGTGGATACATCCATGAAAGACGAAAAAGGCTCTCGAGCCCAGATCCACACACAACTACCAACGCCAAGATTTAAGCCAGTAGGCCACTTAAATCACAGTTGCACGTCGTACTCCCACCTGTAGCTTCACATGCATAACTGCCTTTCACATTAAGATGCAGCTCAATGACAGCAGAGGTTGTTCTCCGAGAACAAGCGAGAAATCTTCACAATAGGAAGATGTATATATATAATCCACAACAGCAGACAGATCAGCAGCTCCAGAGTCTTCAACGGCCTTGAACTAGACTCGAGAATACTTTGGGAGAGTCACAAGTCACCTCTCCTTACCACACTCCCAGTCACCATAAAGAAAAAATAAACAGAGTTACAAAATTGGCAAGGAAGCAAAAACACTGAGGAAGGCCACACTTCAAACTGCACTCAATAGATGGCGCCACAAAACTTAAGCTTTTTTTCAACCAAAGCAAAATAACAGTACATTTAACCAAAATGTATACTAACGTAAAACCAATAGCCAAATACCTAACTTAACTTAGTTTTACAAAATTGCAAACAATAGAAAAATAAAAGCCATCAGTGCAAAAAGGCAAAACAATGAGATTTTACTTTAAAATTACATTACGGCCTGACACCTTCCTCCCTCAACAAAAAAAAAAATAAATTTGACTAAACAGGAAAATTAATTATTTTTTTAACCTTAATACGAAAATATAAGGTAAAGAAGACATGAAAAGCAAAAACACACTCACTAGGACTACTTATTTTAACTGCCCCCCAAAAAAAACAAAAAAAACAGGGAACTCCGGGAATTGCACAATAAAATAAGCAAAAACAAAACCTTAGGATACATTAATAGCCTATACACCATCTGAAAAGAAAATTAGAAAATCAGGAACGGCATAACAGCCAACACGTCACATCCTAGAAAGTGCATCGGGGATCTTGTCGTCCATTCCTTTTATATGTTGGAAGACCAGGTTATATTCCTGAAGGAGAAGTGCCCATCGCAGAATCCTTTGATTCGCTCCCTTCATCTTATTTATGAACACCAGCGGGTTATGGTCCGTCAACACTTCAACCTGGAAAGAACTAGATAAATAAATGGAAAAATGGGATACGCTCACAGAGCCAAAGCTTCCTTCTCTATGGTCGAGTACTTTCTTTCAGCCGGGAGTAACTTTTTACTGAAATAAGATACAGGGAGCATTTCCCCCTCATCATCTCTCTGAAACAGAACTCCTCCAATGCCCACGTCACTGGCATCCACTGCCAAAATAAAAGGTTTATTAAAATTGGGAGAGCTAAGAATTGGTTCAGAGACTAATACCGATTTCAAATTAGAAAAAGCTTTTTCACACTCTGTACTCCACAAAAACTTAGTGTTCTTTTTCAATAGATTAGTTAAAGGCTGGGCAATGTCAGCAAAATTCTTCAGGAACCTCCTGTAATACCCTAACATACCAAGAATTTTGCGGACACCACGGACATTACACGGCTGAGGAAGGTTGGCTATAACCTCAATATTAGCATGTTTAGGAGCAACCTTCCCCCAAACCAACCTCATGGACCAAGATAGGTCACTACAGCCTTACCAAAACTCACACTTATTGATATTTACAACCAACCACAGCCTTTCGTAAAAACCTGAAACAGTTTTCTTAACCTTTCAACATGGGTTTTCCAGTCCTGACTGTATACCACCAAGTCGTCAATATATATTTCGGTACCCTCCAGCCCTCATATCACCCTATTCATAAGGCGCTGGAACGTGCAAGCTGCATTTTTTAAACCAAAAGGCATCACCTTACATTCATACAACCCATTTGGGGTGACAAATGCCGAAATCTCACGGGCCCTGTGAGACAATGGCACCTGCCAGTAACCCTTCAATAAGTCTAATTTAGTTACAAACTTTGCATTCCCTATCCGGTCTTTTAAATTAAATCTTCAATCCGGGGAAGAGGGAAACTGTCACTCTTGGTTACCTGATTAACTCTACGGTAGTCAACACACATTCTATAATTACGTCAGGTTTCTTTACCAGAACTATAGGAGAACTCCAACGGACTTTGAGCTGGGTTGAATAAGATCATGGTCCAGCATATACTGTACCTCCTTCTCAACTACTTTGGCTTTTTCTGGGTTCAGGCGGTAAGGAGCCTGCTTTACTGGACGAGCGTCACGTACCTCAATATCATGTTCAAGCCATGAAGTAAGCCCTGGAGTCTCTCTAAACACTTCTGGAAAAGACTTTATCAAACATAACACTTCTTTCTTCTGGACTTCATCCAGATGCTCCAACAAAACATTAGCCTTATTAAAAATCTCAACATTAGTTTTTAAATTCTCTACAGATAAATTCTCTACAGATACATGGTTATCAACATTATTATAAAATACAGTAGCTAGAGGACATGGTATTTCATAAACAATATTTAATGGATCTGGATTTCTACCTTCATATTTCTTTAATCTATTAATGTGAAAAATTCTACTCTTTCTAGTAGAACCTGGAGAATCTAATTCATAATTAACGTCAGACACCTTTTTCTTATTACCTTCCATGGACCTTTAAATCTGGTTTCAGAACTATCAGTCCATATCTAAAACCAGAACCAGATCTCCAGATTCGAAAGAACGACTTACTGCCTTGCGATCATAGAATGCTTTCATACTAGCCTGGGAAGCTTGCAAATTATTCCTGGCAAACTTCTAGGCACCACTCAATTTATTTTTCAAATTAGATAAAAATATATTTAAATTTTGAATTTGTTTTCGTCCCCCAATCAACACTTCAAATAACACTTCCAAAAGACCTCGAGCCTCATGACCATACACCAATCTGAAAGGAGAAACACCAGTAGATTCATTTGGGTGAGTTCTTAATGCAAATAATGCATAAGGTAGTTCCTTATCCCAACTACTCTCCCTTTCGTAACAGTACTTACCAATTATACTTTTTAAGGTTTGGTGGATCCTTTCCACAACCCTTGACTTTCGGGATGGTATGGGACACTGGTGATGTGCTGAATGGCCAGTTCAGCACACCTGTCCTGAAAGTACTTAGAAGTAAAATTAGTACCACGATCTGATTGAATGGTACAAGGTAACCCATAACGACAAAAATATTCTACTAACTTCTCCCAGACAGCTTTTGACGTTACTTTCCTAAGAGGGAAAGCGTCTGGGAACCGAGAAGCCCTATCCATCACAGTTAATAAATACATATCTCCCGATTGGGTTCTAGGTAAAGGACCAACAACATCAATGACAATCTCTGCAAATGGTTCACCAATTACAGGGATGGGTTTTAACGGAGCCTTTCGCAATACCTGATTGGGTTTACCCATGACCTGGCAACGTCTCACAAGTTCGCAAGAACTGCTTAATACACCTTCTCATATTGGGCCACCAAAATAGCTTGGTTAATCTCTTAAAGTTTTGTTACCCCAAAGTCCCGAGAAAGGATCCTCATGAGCTAACTGCAGCAATTCGTCTCTGAATTGTTTAGGTACTAAAATCTGCTTATGGTACTCAGAAGATTCCATAAGAGCAGAACGGCTTAATCTATACAATAATCCTCTCTCTGATACAAAACATGGCTTAGAAACAGCATCCCCCTCAGTTATTTCCACATCAAATTCATCATGCTGAGCTCTTATAAAATCAGCCCTATTCCATGCTCTAACTACCTTACTACTATCACTACTTCCAACAGACTCGAGCCTTCCTACTGCTACATCTACTTGTACAGGGTCTAAATGTAAATCCTCTCCATCCATCAAGAGGTTACGCCCTTTTCTCTGGGAGCGAGTAGTTACAGCAATTGGTAATTTATTTAAGGTTAAAATGGGGAACAATTCTTGTCCCTCCACATTACATAAGTCATTTCCTAGGATACCATCTATCCAGGAATAGGTAGTTTATACAACAATGGCCAGATTAATATTCTTTACAACACCCAATATGTCAATCTCTCCTTCAACCACAGGAGCCGACACAACAGTGTCAGGAAAACCACTTAAAATAATATAGTTAGCGATCTTCACGTTAAGAGGTAACCTACTTCTCAACAATAAAGATCGAGCAGCACCTGTATCCCTCAAAAATTTGACATTTATAACTTCCTCCTCAAATCTCAGCTTACCTGGCCAAATATATGTACTTATTAAATTAGAGTCACATGGGGGAATCTTTCTCTTTATTACCTTTTCCATTTTCTTCATTCTCTACAGAATTTTGAGAATAGAAGCCTCCTTAAACTTGATTCACCAAAGCAATGGGAGAGGTAGCACCCTGCCTCTGGTAAATAATTCTGACGAGCAAAACACTCAGCCTGGGTATGTCCATGTACTTGTACCACCAGTAAACAGGTTCTACTACTTCCCACACTACTAGTTTATAGTCGACTAGGATGAGCATTATCAGTTTTTGGAAAATTTCCATTTACAAAATTACCACTGGGATTACTTTTTGGTTGATTTTTGACCTGAAAAATGACAATTTGTCGAAAATTGCATTTTTCCTAACTATACAAACCTGAGGTCCTTTAACAATAGGAAGTAGCTAGCGGCAGCTGGAACGGTCGTAAGCTTCGAACAAGGGGAGAACGGTAGTTAACTGCTTGTCCGATCGTCGCGCGGCAGTAAACAAATCACTTTTGCTTTTGGCCCATGCAAAATACGCAGAGTGAGGGGTGGCATGAGGAGGGACTATATGTAAAGGACCTCAGGTTTGTATAGTTAGGAAAAATGCAATTTTCGACAAATTGTCATTTGTTCCGATACGTAATACAAACCATCGGTCCTTTAACAATAGGAAGACTCACTTCTTGGTGGGAGGAATCTGAGTCTTTTGATGAACAGACTGGTGTTCGTCCATCCCTGGAATGCCTCCCTGGTCGTAAGAGCGAGGGAGGGATCCAGCCTCTGTCCGATTGATCGGGGTGTGGCACCGCAGGATCAATGGTCAGACCTCTGGGCCGAGTACTAAGAGGAGGGGAGGCAAGCGTATCTCTTCGTACCAGCAAGCAAGAACTTGTTCCTGTTTGCAAGAGGAACATAAAGTATGGGTTGTTCTCAAGCTGGCATCCACTTCCTCCCCCACCCTTGTTGGAGGAAGTGGTGGATATACGCTCCTATCCCTAGTGAAAAGGGATAGGATGGGGCTCTGTTGGAGTAGCTCACCCTGCATCTTGTTCTTATCCAGCAGGGTGCCGACCTTTTGTGTCCTCTAACCACAGGTAGAGGGGAAGAAAAAGATGGGAAGAGGAGCCAGTCACACTCTCATTTCACTCATCCATTCTTTACGGTCACACCGGACTCGATGCTGTTCAGCCTGCGAGGGTCTGGGTTCGCTACACAACGTGTTGAGCAGCACCACGGGTCCCAAGGAAAAAGATCCAAGGACCTGTGGGCAATATCCCGAAGGTAGAAGGAAGGGCATGTGGTCTGGTTGGACCAGACCCCTGCCTTCAGTACCTGCGCCACGGAGAAGTTCTTGGGGACAAGGCAGCATCTCCTTCGCATCGAAGGCGGTGAAGTCCATTAGGGAGGGGATTGTGAACGACTCGAACCAATCGTCAGGGACCGAAGGGTTCTGAGTCTTCGCTACGAAGTTCGGTACGAAATCGAGCGTCACGGATCCCCATCCCCTGGATGCTTGACTTCGCAGGAGAAGTCATGCAGTTCCTCAGAGGAAAAGAAGGAAATAGTCGCATGACCTATCCCTCTTCTCTACTTCGGTGATGTCCAGTACCCATACT
>NC_061097.1:23333761-23343761 GCF_015104395.2 Macrobrachium nipponense
CAAGTGTCATCTAAAACGAGTGTCTCCACAGAATGTACAAAAGAAGTCACTGATGCGTTCGACATTTATTTCTTAAGTTTAGGATAAAAATCAGAATACTTCGAAAGCATGAGCAGTTTCATATACTATATATATATATATATTTTATATATATATATATATATATATATATATATATATATATAATATATAATATATATATATATATATTATATAGATATATATATATACTATATAATATATATATATATATATATATATATTATATAATAATGTTCTCGCGAGCTTCCTTGGTCCCACTTTTCTCATTCCTCTCAAAAACTTGTAAAAATGCTCCTTTCCCTCGGTTATGAGTTCCTCGTTGGACGAGTGGTTTACGCTCTCGCCTACCGATTCCGTAGTCGCGAGTTCGATTCCCCGCTCAGCCAAAGTGGAATCGGAGAAATTAATTTCTCGTGATTAGAAATTCATTTCTCGATCCCACAATAAACTGTAGGTCCACGTTGCTAGGCAACCAGTTGGGTTCCTAGCCAACGTAAAAAAATCATCTAATCCTTCGGGCTCAGCCACTAGGAGAGCTGTTAATCAGCTAATTGGTCTGGTAAAACTAGATATTACCTGTTTCTACATGCAATAGCTATTGTCCTCCATTCATCGCCTTATAACCGGACCGCCTCAAAAGTAATAGATATATACCTTCCATTTTGCTAACCCTTTTACAGTGACCCACTTAAATGCCACAAGGCAGAGATTTGTCGGAGGACAGTATTTAGAGAATACACATTTTCTATTTACTTTGTTTCAGATTGTCTTATCAAAGAAGACTTGCATTAAGAGTAAGGGGTGGTTAACTTAAATATGAATTGTGGTTAGTGGATAATTCAAGTTCAAGAGACGCAATCTTATTCAGGGCTCTCCTGTTGCTATAATGAATGACTAGTAATGCCTGATAATTTCCACTAAGGAACAATAATTACAATATCAATAATCTGACAAAAAAAATTGCCACAGTAAATATATTTTTGTAACTACTATGTATACAATGCATGGCAACAACGAAAAGGGGATTATTGACACGTGTAACGCGAGTACATTTATATTTCCCGCCATCTCGTCCATGAAACGTAGTATTAGTTGATTACTTCAGCGAAGTATTCCTCCGAATTTTAATCAAGGTAGACGGCGCCATATCCAGCAGCAGCGCCGTACAATCCTCTCCATTGTCTATTGACTCGTTTTTTTACTAATACCAATTTCAGCGCAGACTCGCAATAACAGCTCGGCCACCATCAACACCAACGTTATCGTCAGTTCGTCGGGATCGTGGACATGGCTCTCACACGGCATATACAGATTCGTCGTGCGATATGAATGTCGAGCACTTCCCGTTTGATATCCAATTCTGCAAGCTGCAAGTGGGCTTCGTGGACGTACGATGGTCACCAGGTAAGGGCGCTATCTGAGTGAGAGAGAGAGAGAGAGAGAGAGAGAGAGAGAGAGAGAAGGGGGGGAAGGGGGGGGGAAACTGACAAAAATATGGACAGGATCCACACGTAGATTTCGACATATAACCTTTTCAATAAAACTAACGATTGGCAACCATCGTTAACTCCAACATGAAAGGGTGGGTCTCTTGATAGTTTTTTTTTTTTTATTTAATAGAAACTCTGCCATCTAGCTTACACTCTTTAGTCTTGCTGTCCAACCTCTTTAACTATTTTCTTAAACAGAACTTTGCCATTCTAGCTTCCTTTCTTTTAATCTTGCTGTCCAACCTCTTTATTTTTTTAAACAGAACTCTGCCATTCTAGCCCCCCTTCTTCGATCTTGCTGTCAAACCTCTTTAAACTATTTTTCTTTAAAAGAACTCTGCCATTGTAGCTTCCTTTCCTCAATCTCGCTGTCTAACCTCTTTGACTATTTTTTTAAACAGAACTCTGCCATTCTAGCTTCCTTTCTTCAATCTTGCTGTCCAAACCCTCTTTGACTATTTTTTTTAAAAACAGAACTCTACCATTCTAGCTTCCTTTCTTCAATCTTGCTGTCCAACCTCTTTAACTAGTTACTTCTTGGCGAAACCCATTTTCCTTCCAGTTTCATCTTATACCCTTCCATTTCTCTTTAATTTCTAGTTCTGTTTCTTGGTTGTTCTCCAAACTCCTCTTTTCGGCTGTATAAAGCCCTGAATGGTAGAAGTGACCCCAAGTGATTGTTTTGACAGATGAATTTAAAAAACCAAACCTGCACTAAATAAAGGTTTACTGAGTTAACCAACAATTACAGCGAATCAGTTACCTTCAGTATTTCAGTCTTCTTGATGTACGACATCATCACCTACAAAAGTCGGCTTTCTGTTCTACTTCTGTAGCTCCTAATTCACTTCTTGACCCAAATCTTGATACCCGACTCCCCAAATATCCTTCATCCTGCTCTCCTGAGTCGTCACGCCCTGGGGATGCAATACTTTGAAACTCTCATCCCAGCATTGCCAATGCAGGCTGACAGACCCTTCTTAGAATTTCAATCACAAGTCTTTTCCTCTCAATTCTTTTGCCTCAGAATTGGTTGTATTTTCATTTTGTTTTCTTGATAGGAAATGAAGAACAAAAATAAATTTGAAGACAAATCAATTTAATAAATTTTTTCCACATATAGTCACAGCAAACAAATTTCAGTCCCTATTCTAATTTCAGTTTCATGCAAGTTTAAGTCCCAGTTTAATATTTCAGTTTCAATGCAAGTTTAAGTCCCTTTTTCTATTTCAGTTTGCACTGCCATTTTTCAGTCCCTATTCTATTTCAGATTTCAATGCAGTTTAAGTCCCTCTTCTTATTTCAGTTCAGTTTCATGCAAGTTTAAGTCCCTAACTTCTATTTCAGTTTCAATGCAAGTTTAAGTCCCTATTCTATTTCAGTTTCAATGCAAGTTTAAGTCCCTCTTCTATTTCAGTTTCAATGCAAGTTTAAGTCCCTTTTCTATTTCAGTTTCAATGCAAGTTTAAGTTCCTCTCTTCTATTTCAGTTTCATTGCAAGTTTTAAGTCCCTCTCTATTTCAGTTTCAATGAAACAATGTTAAGTCCCTCTTCTATTTCAGTTTCAATACAAGTTTAAGTCCCTTGTTTTCTATTTCAGTTTCAATTGCAAATTGCAGTAACCTATTCTATTTCAGTTTCAATGCAAGTTTAAGTCCCTGTTCTATTTAAGGTTTCAGTGCAAGTTTAAGTCCCTTTTCTATTTCAGTTTCAATGCAAATTTAAGTCCAACCCAATTATATTTCGGTTTTGCATGCAAGTTTAAGTCCCTATTAACTATTTCGGTTTCAATGCAAGTTTAAGTCCCTATTTTCTATTTCGGTTTCAATGCAAGTTTAAGTCCCTATTCTATTTCGGTTTCAATGCAAGTTTCAAGTTTAACCCTTTTCTAGGATTTCAGTTTCAATGCAAAAATTTCAGGGCCCTTCCCTTTTCTATATCAGTTTCAATGCAACAAATTTAAGTCCCTATTTCTATTTCGGTTTCAATGCAACTTTAAGTCCCTATTCTATTTCGGTTTCAATGCAAGTTTAAGTCCCTATTCTATTTCGGTTTCAATGCAAGTTTAAGTCCCTATTCTATTTCGGTTTCAATGCAAGTTTAAGTCCCTTTTCTATTTCAGTTTCAATGCAAATTTCAGTCCCGTTCTAGGTTTCAGTCTTCAACGCAAATTTAAGTCCCTATTCTATTTGGTTTCAATGCAAGTTTAAGTCCCTATTCTATTTCGGTTTTGGTTCAATGCAAGTTTAAGTCACCCTTTCTATTTCAGTTTTCAATGCAAATTTCATTCGTCCCCAATCTATTTCAGTTCAATGCAAATTTAAGTTTTCCCTTTATTTCTGCAAATTTCAAGGTTTCCCAATGGCATTTCTTGCCCTTTTTTTTTTTTTGTTCTATTTCAGGTTTCAAGGCAATAAGCATTTTCTATTTCGGTTTCAATGCAAGTTTAGTCTCATTTCATTTCGTTTCAAGGCAAGTTTAAAGTTTCCCTAAATTCTAATTTCGGTTTCCCAATGCAGTTAAGCTATTTTATTTCGGATTCAATGCAAGTTTAAGTTCCCTTTTCATTTCAGTTCATGATTTCCAGTTTCCCTTTCTTTATCCCAGTTTCAATGCAAATTTAAGTCCCTATTATATTTCTGGTTTCAATGCAACGTTTAAGTCCCTATTCTATTTCGGGTTTCAATGCAAGTTTAAGTTTCTCCTTTGTTTCTATTTCAGTTTCAATGCAAATTTCAGTCCCCTTTCTATTTCGGTTTTCTATTTGCAAGTTTAGTCCCTATTCTATTTCGGTTTCAATGCAAAAGTTTAACGTCCACCCTATTCTATTTGCGGTTTTCAATGCAAGTTTAAGTCCCTATTCTATTTCGTTTCAATGCAAATTTTAAGTCCCTATTCTTTAATTCGTTTCAATGGCAAGTTTAGTCCCTTTTCTATTTCGTTTCAATGCAAATTTCAGTTCCCTTTTCTATTTCAAGTTTCAATGCCAGTAAGTCCCATATTCTATTTCGGTTTCCAATTTTCAAATGCAAGTGTTTAAGTTTCCCTCTAATTTTCAGTTCCCACTGCCATTTCAAGGTCCCTTTTCTATTTCAGTTTCAATTGCAAAATTTAAGTCCCTATTCGATTTCGGTTCAATGCAAGTTTGTTTAAGTATCCCTATTTCGGTTCATTGCAAAGTTTAAGGTCCCTTTTTCTATTTCAGTGCAATGCAAATTTCAAGTCCCTATTCTATTTGGGTCAATTTGCAAGTTTAGTTCCTATTCTAATGCAAATTTAAGTCCCTTTTCTAATTTCAAGGTTTCTTGCAAAGTTTAAGTCCCTTTTCTATTTCAGTTTTTCAATGCAAATTTCAGTCCCATTTTCTATTTCAAGTTTCAATGCAAATTAAGTCTATTTCTAATTTCGGTTTCATGTTTCAAGTTTAAGTCCCTATTCTATTTCAGGTTTCAATGCAAAGTTTAAGTCCCTTTTCTATTCAGTTTCAATGCAATTTCAAGTCCCTATTCTATTTCGCGGTTCAATGCAAGTTTAAGTCCTTGTCTATTTTCAGTTTTCAATGCAAAGTTTAAGTCCCTTTCTATTTCAGTTTCAATGCAAATTTCAAGTCCCTATTTCTTTAGTTTCGCTTTTCTAATCAGTTTCACTTTGCAAATTTAAGTTCCCTATTGAACATTTCGGTTGCAATGCAAGTTTAAGTCCCTTTTCTATTTTCAGTTTAACAATGCAAATTTCAGTCCTATTCTATTTCGTTTCAATGCAAGTTTAAGTCCCTTTTCTATTTCAGTTTCAATGCAAATTTAAGTCCCTATTTCTATTTCCAGGTTTCAATGCAAGATTAAGTCCCTTTTCTATTTCAGTTTCATCGTTTTCAATTTAGTCAAATAGTCCTATATTTCGGTTTCAATGCAAGTTTTAGTAACCCTATTCTATTTTCGGTTTCAATGCAAGGTTTAGTCCCTTTATATTCAAGTGTCCCACTATTTTGGCAAATTTCAGTTTCCCTTTCTAAATCCCAGTTTCAATTTGAAAATTTAAGTCCCTATTTCTATTTCAAGTTTCAATGCAAAGTTTAAGTACCCCTATGCTATTTCAGGTTTCAATGCAAGTTTAAGTCCCGGGTTTTTCATTCAGTTTCAACTGCAAATTTCAAGTCCATATTCTATTTCGGTTTCAATGCAAGTTTTTAAGTCCCTTTTCTATTTCAGTTCATTGCAATTTGCTTTAGTCCCTTCTAGGGTTTTCAATTTTCGTTTCTTAATTGCAGTTTAAGTCCCTATTCAGTTCAATTTTGCAATTTAAGTCCATTTAATCTATTTCACGTTTCAATGCAAGATAAGTCACCCTTCTATTTCAGTTTCATCAAGTCAAATTTAAGTCCTATTCTATTTCGGTTTCAATGCAAGTTTAAGTCCCTTTATTTTCTATTTCAGTTCATCAAGCAGTTTAGTCAAACTTTTCTATTTCAGTTTCACTGCAAATTTCAGTTCTTTCTTTAATTTCAAGTTTTCATGCATGTTTAGTCCTATACGTTATTTCAAGGTTTCAATGCAAAGTTTACAGTCCCTTATTCTATTTCAGTTTCAATGCAAGTTTAAGTCCCTTTTCTATTTCAGTTTCAATGCAAATTTCAGTCCCTATTCTAGTATTTACAGTTTCAATGCATTTAAGTCCCTTTCGCCCTATTTCAGTTTCAATTTCAATGCATTTAAGTCCCAAAATTTCTCCTATTCAGTTTCAATGCAAGTTTAAGTTTCTTTTCTTTAATTGCAAGTTTCATTTTGCAAATAGTCTATATTTCGTTCAATGCAAGTGTTTAAGTCCCTTTTCTATTTCAGTTTCAATGCATTTTCAGTCCCCTAAATTTTGTATTCGGTCAATTTGCAAGGTTAAAGTCCCTTTCTAATTTCAGTTCAACTGCTTTTAAATTTCGTCCCTATTCTTCGTCATTTTGCAACGTTTAGTCCCTTTCTATTTCAGTTTCAACAAATTGCAAGTTTCAAGTCCTATTTTCTATTTCGTTTCAATTTGCAAGTGAAACATTTCAGTCCTTTTCTATTTCAGTTTCAATTGCAAGTTTAAAGTCCCTTTTCTATTTCAGTTTCAATGCAAGTTTAAGTACTTTTCTATTTCAGCTCCCATGCAAGTTTAGGCTCCCTTTCTTTAATTTCCGTTCAATTTTGCAAATTTCAAGTAAACACTATTCTATTTCAGTTTCAAATGCAAGTTTTAAGTCCCTTTTCTATTCGGTTTCAATCAAGTTTAAGCAACTTTCAAGTTTTCCCTATTCTTTAGTTTCAAGTTTTCATGCAACGTTTAAGTCCCTTTTCTTTTTCAGTGCAAATGCAAGTTTAAGTTTAACCCTTTTTCTATTTCAGTTCAATGCAAGTTTAAGTCCCCTTTTTTATTTCGGTTCAATGCAAGGTTTTCTTTAAGTCAAATGTTCTATTTCAGTTTCAATGCAAGTTTAAAGTTTTCTTTATTTATTTCAGGTTTCTATGCAAGTTTAATTCCCTCTTTTCTATTTTCAAGTTTCAAAAAAAATTTGCAAGTTTCAGTCCCCTATTTTCTATTTTCAAAGTTTCACTGCCCAAATGTTTCGTCCCTTTTCTATTTCGAGTTTCAATGCAAGTTTAAGTCCCTTTTCTATTTCAGTTTCAATGCAGTTGAGTCAACCCTTTCTTATTTCAGCTTTCAATGCAAGTTTCAAGTCCCTTTTCTATTTCAGTTTCAATGCAAGTTTAAGTCCCTTTTCTATTTCAGTTTCAATGCAAGTTTAAGTCCCTTTTCTATTTCGTTTCCAATGCAAGTTTAAGCCCTTTCTATTTCAGGTGTTTTCAATGCAAGTTTAAGTCCCTCTTCTATTTTCGGTTTCAATGCAAATTTCAGTCCCTATTCTATTCAGTCAATTGCCCAGGTTTCAAGGTTTGCCCTTTTCTATTTCGTTTTCAATGCAAATTTCAGTCCCTTTATTTTCTATTTCAGTTTCAAGCAAGTTTAAGCCCTTTTCTATTTCAGTTTCAATGCAAGTTTAAGTTTCTATATTTCAGGTTTCAATGCAAGTTTAAGTCCCCTTTTCTATTTCAGTTTCAATGCAAGTTTTTAAGTCCCTTTTTCTATTCATTTTCATGCAAGTTTAGTTCCCTTTATTCTTTAATTTTTCAGGTTTCAAAGCAAGTTTAAGTCCCTATTTCTATTTCGTTTTCAAATGCAAGTTTTAAGTCCCTCTTTCTATTTCAGTTTCAAATGCAAGTTTAAGTCCAGTTTCTTATTCAGGTTTCAAATTGCAAATTTCAGTCATTTTAATTTTCTATTTCGGTTCAATGCAAGTTTAAGTCCCTTTTCCCTATTTCAGTTCAATGCAATTTTAAGGTCCCTTTTCTATTTCAGTTTCAATGCAAGTTTAAGTCCCTATTTCTATTTCAAGTTTCAATGCAACGTTTAAGTTCCCTTCTGCTCTATTTCAGGTTTCAATGCAAGTTTAAGTCCTCTATTTCAGTTTCAATGCAAGTTTTAAGTCCCTTTCTATTTCAGTTTCAATTTGCAAGTTTAAGGTCCCATTCTATTTCGGTTTTCAATGCAAGTTTCAGTCCCTCCCTTCTATTTCAGTTTCAATGCAAGTTTAAGTCCATTTTCTAATTTCAGTTTCAATGCAAATTTTCAGTTTTCCCTATTTCTAATTCCGGTTTTCAATTTGGCAAATTTCAGTCCCTTATTCTATTTTCAGTTTTAATGCAAGTTTAAGTTCCCTTTTTATTTCAGTTCAATGCAAAATTTCAGTTTCTTAATGCTTTATTTTCTTTATTTAATGCAGTTTAAGTCCCATAGTTCTATTTCAGTTTCAATGCAAGTTTAAGTTCCCTTTTATTAATTCAAGTTTCATTGAAAATCAAAATCCCTTTTCATTTCAGTTTCAATGCAAAATTTCAGTCCTTTACTATTTCAGTATTAATGCAAATTTCAGTCCCTTATTCTATTTCGATTTCAATGCAAGTTTAAGTCCCTTTTCTATTTCATTTTATGTGGTTTTTTACCAGGCCAGGTATTTGAAGCTCTCGACAGTGTCTGATTCCATATTTCCGTATATGATATTTTCCAGCAGCGTATCTTGCTCTTGCTAGCTGATTTCCAGGCCAAATTGATATGCAGCTACCACCAGCATCTTAGGAGCTTTCATCACCCACATCTAAGTATTTATTATACGTCATTCTGCCGCATATTGGCTTCATCATGGTGGATGCTCTTTCCCTGCTTCGCCATACAAATTAACCGTGATAACACCAAGGGAGATGTCTTGATAATGAAACTATACAAAAAGTAAACATTGCGCCGGAGGACCGACGCGTTGTCAGAGGCACCTATCACAGCTAACTTTGGGCTCAAATAAAATCAAAACTGCAAAGGCTAGAAAGCTTGTAATGATTGTATGTTTGATCATTGGAGAGTGGATAATCAACATACCAATTTGCAGCCCTCTAGCCTCAGTAGCCTTTTAAGATCTGTGGCGGACAAAAAAGGTACGGACGGACAGACAAAGCTGACACAGTTTTCTTTTCAGAAAACTAAAACTAAATATGATGAGAGCAAGACAGAATGATTGATAAAAAGGAGCTCACCAGGCAACAATAAAAAAAAGCCGTCCTGTAAATCAGAAGGCAGAAATTATACACCTGGGTTAGGAAGATGATTTGCTAGTACCATTTCTCGAAGAAGGAAAACAGATATTTGTTAGACTAAATGTGCAATGAGGGAATATGCATAACTATATGTTAGGTAATGATGAAACGTAAATTGGATTAAGATGGAGTGACAGCGACTAGTTGGAGATGTTTGTTTAAAGAAACTTGGTTTGCATGAATTCTGTTGATAGAGTCAAGGCGTAGGAAAAGGTAATAATACAGGTTAGATATGATTTACCAAGCAAATTTTAAAGACCTGAGATCAGCTGCAGTTATTAAAAGGTTACCGAAATGCATCTGACTGCGTATCAAGAATGGTATTGCAAGTTTGGAATCTGTATGAAACTCGAGACATGTAAAATTTTGGCAATATGTTTCTACGTTGCTATTATAAAAAAAATGGCCATTTTTTTATTTATGACCCGTCTCATACACCATCAGAATATTTACATTACTTGCATAGTCATATTACCTGCCAGTAATTCAGTGCCCTCCATTTCATCATCACCAAATTCGGGGCTAAATTTTACGTAACGCTTTCAATAACATAGATGAGAAGACTGATTTGTTTGCATTATTATTGCAGCCAGAACAAACGTACAAATGCGGAAATATTGATCTTTGCCTGTTTTGCACTAAACTTGAGCCTAATATTACTCTATGTATTCTGCAATCCGAAACAGGCTACAATCACTTTCCATCGACAAAGTAAATTCTATCGATGGAACCAATAATTCATTTAATCTATCAACAAAAGCGTTTACATTGTCGCTTCTATCCAGAATATGC
>NC_061097.1:23348761-23396261 GCF_015104395.2 Macrobrachium nipponense
TTTTTTTTTTTCAAGTTGGTTGGCGATTAATGGGCAAAATTACTGCAGAGCACGAGTTCATTTTCTCGTGTATACGAATAGAGTACGGCGTTGTTCTAGTCTTTCACATACATAGATACATGATGTATATACACATATGCATATATATATATATATGAATGTGTATATATATATATATATATATATATATATGTATATATATATATATTAATTATATATCTATATATATATATATATATATATATATATATATATACTATATGTATGTATCATGTTTATATATATATATTATATATATATTTATTATATATATATATATATATATATATATATATATATATATATATTACATGATATATATATATATATATAGATATATATATATATATATATATATATATATTATATGTATGTATTACACATAAAATTCGTCATTTTTAAGGGCAAACGAAATACGAATAGTTTCTTTAATATTTACCTAAAATAACCAGGACGACGTCAGTGGGTAGGAGGGTGCAATGATAAGAAAGGGAATAAGGATAGACAGACCTGGATTAAAATAAAGAATGAGAACAGTAAAAAGGGCAAGAACTGATGAAAGAATAGAAGGAAACTAGATAGGATGTGGATTACAAAAACAACGGGAAAAAAGGAACTTAAATTAGTGTACTATAAACTAAGAACGAGAAGAGAATGAAGACAGAATAAGAGGAATAAGAAGGGTGAAATATACTGAAAAACAAAAGCACCTATCTAGACTTAGCCAAGGATCCTCATATATTTATAAAACAAATATTCTATCACACGTTTTCTACTGATTTTAAAACGAAAGCCTTGGACTAATCCTTGCAATAATAAATCAAGTTAATTAAAAAGCTTCGCCCTATACAGTGAGTAAATTGTTTTTTTCTTGCATGCGTATGACGCATTCCAACACATTATTAAATCCTAGGCAAAACAAATGCAGAGATATATATGGAATTCCAGCACAGAAGTAGTAATAATCAACATTCCATGTAAGAGCTTCAAGCGGCAAAAAATATTTAGTTGAACTGGAAAGGGTATCATTCTTGGCCACCATTCACATCCCCCTGCGGAGTTGTTGGGATTCGAGGCTTCTAGAAAGCACGTTTGAGGCTCCCTTTTCAGTTCTGGGCGATGTTGAAATACTCAGTTTGATATTCTATAACCTAATCTTTGTTAGCAACAGAATCAGCTCATTTGGTGGAGAAGTGAATTTCACCGGGTAAAAGGTCCTACACTTGTGAATGCATTGATGAACAACAATGTTCTTGTGTCTGGACAAATATGGTCACTCAGATACCTTCTTGTGTTCCCATGTTGTTGGGGGCGAAGTGAGAAAATTCTTTGCAATACTGTCATCATCATTGCTTCGAAACAATTGCTTTCATCGAATTGCAAGAAGTCTTTGTAGACACACCGCCTATAAGCAGTAATCTTTGAGGCAGGATGGCCATCACTCACCTGTGTAATCTATGAGAAATAGACCAATTTTTCTTCCGCCTCAAGTCAAAACAGCTCATCTTGACTCCTTCCTGCTACTGTCCCCTCAGATTTTATATTTTCTAGATTCTGAGGAGCATCTTCCAGGGGCTGAAAGGATTTATGACACCCATATGGGCCATATAGAAGGGGAATGTCACACCTTCCCTGTAACTGGAGAAAACTTGGATTGTTATAAAAAAAAGAAAAAAAAGTGGCACATTAGATTAAAGGATGTGGTTGTTTCCGTTTACTGTAATCAACAATCTACTATTTGCTGAAAATACTTGCGTCTATATACTTTGTTTTTAATCTTAATTTCATTTCGAGAGTTCACATATTTTCAGAGAGATAAATGCTACAGCCTGTTTACTGCTTCAGGAGGTGCCACTATTTGCAAGACTTGATAGATGGTTGTAACAAGAAAACTTCACAATTAAAGGCACTTTGTCTCACATGGACCAACGGTTTCCAAATTTTATTATTTGCAACAATGGTATTTCAACATTTTTACGCACGCTTGTTTAGAATCGTCTTTCTCCTTGAGTAAGAAAGGTTCCAAATGCCCGTTAACCATATCTTTGATTGAAGACATCTTTTTAATAATGAATTAATTAAAGAAAATAACGGAATGAGATACCAATGCACTGTACCAACAAAGATGAATACCATCTGTAAACTATCATACCAAACTGGATTTTATCTGCGCTTGCGTATTTTTGTGTGTGTTTATTTTGCCTCCTTTGGATGTGTAGAGAGAGAGAGAGAGAGAGAGAGAGAGAGAGAGAGAGAGAGAGAGAGAGAGAAATTTTATTGGTCTCATTTCAAGTACAATGCCGCCTATTTCTGATCGTCCGTCCGACAGAATGAACGTGTACATGTCCCAACTTTTGGAGAGCCCGAACATTGCCAACTGGAAGATGACCCCCTCACCAACGGCCCCCCCAACCCCTGCCAACCTCCCTTTGCCCTCCGATGATTCCTTGGACAACTTGAGAGAGGGGCTAAGACCCTGAACTTCGACTACCTAAGAATCATTTTCCTCTGAGTCTAAATCAAATTATCATTAGCATAATTTAATTGGTGCAAAAAGAATATGTTGCTTGAAAAATATTGGGTTGTTGGATAATACAATTTTATTTAAAGATTAATTTCACTGTACACATAACTTGTCTTAGTACGATTCGTCCAGAAAACCTATCTTTAGTGGAGGTTAAAATCAATCAATAATCAAAGCTGTTTACAACGGACTAAACGATAAATAATTCAACGAGAGATGAAATTCTCCGAAGACAAATAACTAGACGGTAAAAGGGAAACTTTCGCATTCCATCCACTTCCGAGATACTCGAAACGGCCGTTTGAAACAATTACCTGATCTTCCTGTTTAGCGTCTAAAGTGAGGGTTTCGGTGAAGCTTGCTAAAAATAGCACAAAGAAACGACTGAATGAACTCTGCTTGGTTAAACAATCGCCACCATTAATCGCCCGGAGGATTCTTCCTCAGATTACGATATACTCTGGAAGGGAAGGGAATATACAGTCTGAAACCTATGACGTAATTCAGCGCTGGAAAGGAAATTGGCAGTAAAAGGTGTGGAAGGTGTAACAGAGGAAAACCTTAAAGCTGTTGCACTTCGAAATAGTTGTTTGGGGGAAGGGTGGATAGCAAGATGGAAGAAAGATAATATGCAATGAATGTACAGTAAAAGGCAATGAAAGGGGGTTGCAGCTAGGGGGCCGCGAAGGGACGTTGCAAAGAACCATTAGTAATGTCGACAGTGCATCCTGTGAGGCGCACTGAAGGCATTGTTTTGTTTTGTTTGTATGGTGATTTCACGTTGCATGGAACCAGTGGTTATTCAGCAACGGGACCAACGGCTTTACGTGACTTCCGAACCACGTCGAGAGTGAACTTCTATCAACCCACACATCTCTCGCTCCTCTATGGAATGGCCGAGAATCGAACCCGCGACCACCGAGGTGGGACGCTAATACCATACCAACCACGCCGCTGAGGCGCTCACTAAAGGCATTATCCCGCTTCGGAGATGATACACTTTGGTTCTACGACAAGACCTTACTGCAGATTCATGATTAGAAGTAAAATGGTAACAAAATGAAACCATTAATCATAATGTATATCAAAAGCTAAGCCAATACAACAAACACTATGGATGTCAGTCCCTCAGCAATTTACAGTATTCTTATCTCACTTTCAGTAAATTGAAAATGGAATACTCGACGAAAATATGTTTGCTGGAAAATTAATAATTAATGCGGCAGAAAAAAAAAAAAAAACCTGTCCCCAATAGATTAGGCTGCTGCCGATTCAAAGTTCTGTCATGATTTTTCATTCTCGAACATTTTTACATATAAAAAAAAAAAAAACACACACAGAACTAAACTACGAATTTTTGTTTACTTAGCAGAAAGTACTCAGTTCCTTGTAATAAAACTCGCTAATTGCTTTCGTGAGCGATGGGTCCCACGTTGGCCAGTGGACTTCGCACTCGGCTACTAATTCGGTGGTCCGAGTTCGATTCTCGGCCCGGCCAACGCGGAACCAGAGGAATTTATTTCTGGTGATAGAAATACCTTTTCTCGATATATGTGGTTTCGGATCCCACAATAAGCTGTAGGTCCCGTTGCTAGGTAATCAATTGATTCCTAGTCACGTAAAAATATCTAACAATCCTTCGGGCCAGCCCTAGGAGAGCTGTTAATCAGCTCAGTGGTCTGGTAAAACTAAGATTAACTTACTTTTCGTGAGCGATAGGCAGGACACGGCTGCAGGTATACGGCGTAGGTAGGAGAAGAGAGGAGAAGAGAATAAGAAGAATAAGAGGAGGTCGGAAAGAAATTCAATACAGAGAAAGAGGAATTAGGAGCGATTAGTCTATTTTTCGTGCTGCTGCCTATTTTTGTCTCTGCGAAACCGAACTCTGGCAAAGAAGGTCAGGATAAATAACAAGGCTTTTTACATTTCGAAATGAAGCCAATTAAATTATACGCCCAGTCAGAATAAAAATACTTCAAGCAGCTGAGAAGGTTATTATGACGTAAATCTCTAATGAACTAAACCAGAGGGAAAAAATATTCCTGAATTTAACATTAAATATAAACATGACCAGAAGGTTTTTATGATGTACAATGTTCATCCCTCTCTATTCATAATGAGTAGTTTCCAATGACGTGTGTTGGAGATTTAGAAGACTATTGCCTAAGTATTTTTTTTTTTTTTCGTTTTTCGTAATTCCTCTTCAACTATTTCCTCTGTCCTCTGGAAGTATAGTGCCTGAAAATTCTCTCTCAATTTTCAATTATAGGAGTTCAATCAGTTTTCGTAAATCTCATGCTAATTACTCCCTGAGTCTGACTTTGCTTGGCGCTTCTCAATCCAAGGTTTCCAGCCTCTCCACCCTTCGCTTCATTAAACATTACTGTTTTCATTTTTAGTTTTCAGTAAACGTAAATTATTCCGACGTCTTTGTCTGTCCGTCTGCGCTTTTCTATCGGCCCTCAGATCTTAAAAACTGCTGAGGCTAGAGGGCTGCAAATTGGTACGTTGATCATTCGCCCTCCCAATATCAAACACACCAAATTACAGCCCTCTAGCCTCGGTTAGACTTATTTTATTAAGGGTTAAACTTAGCATCTTGGGGAGCATTCAAGCACTACTGGTCGTAGCTGATAGCTTTATATAGCATTATACTTTGTACAGAAAACTCGACTGCGCAGCAAAAACTTCAGCGCATTTTTAACTTGTATTATTCATCTCATTTTACATATTCCTTCGACTGGGTAAGAAGTAATATTATGAGCTGTTAATTCTGCAAATGAAGGTAATATTGCAATACACTAGAATAGTCTTGCAATACGGATAAATTATTGCCGCCAGCAACAGACCTACTGACCTCTGTGCAATAGGTCATGAAAAGGTCGCTGAACATTACGACCCAATTGACTGAATTTGCAAGGGCGCAAGAATCACAGAGAACAAAGGTTTCGGGTAACGGGGGTCAATTGGCAGTTGGTTATTTTCGAACTATTTTCGATATTTGAAAGGAGGGGGGCGAATTGAAACTTTAAGTGTGCAAATTTTACGTGGTGTATAATCGCTTTACAAAGGGGAAGGAATAAAAAAAAGTTATATTCCACACTTGGTGCCACGACACTGTCCACTTCCGTCAGCGATCAGGAATGAAGTACTACTTATGACACCATGGTTATTTTTGTGATAGCTTGTTTTTATGGACATTTTAATTGTGGAAAGTCAACATAAGAGATTCTTTTAGTAACAGGTAGGTGATTTTTTTTTATTTAACAAAAAAATAAATAAAAATCGGTGATTGATTTGATTTGTTTTTTATTTTTTGATATCTTATACATTTTTTTTTTATTTATTTGTAGATGTTTTTTCAATACTTTTCGTTTTCTCCTCAAACTGCATTTTATGACAGAATTACTATTGACTTTATCTTTTACGTTTCCAGTTCTGGCCTAAAGTATGTACTTGCAATTTTTTTTTATATAAAATAAATAGATGCAGCACAATTATGCTAAACTTTTTTATCACCTCCAAACCATATTTTTCAATTTGTTGCTTTCAAATTGAAAAAAAAATAAATAAAATCATGAGTTTTTTTATGAAAAAATCAGTGATTTAATCACTTGATTAAATCAGTTTGATTTAATCATTGCCAACCCTGTAAATTAATAGTATGCTCGAAATATATGAAATCACAGAATAATGATGTATGATATAAACAATAGACTAAGTCTATCGGAGAGACATATTACTCGTTTAACCAATATACAACCGCAACTGTTACGCAATTATAAGGAAGGTGGGGGTGGCATGAATTATACACAATTAACATTCGCTTAAGATCGGCTTTGACTATTCATCAGATCTTAATACCATGCCTAATGATACAGTGACTACTTTAGAATCACCATTAATTTTTCAGATCATATGAGTGTAGCTGATTCACACCTCAAAATTGCTTTTAACTTCCAGTGGAACCACGTTGGAACTCCAAGGGGAACAACGTTGAAAGTCTGAACATAAATAGGTCACTTCATGGGGAACCACGTTGGAACTCTGAAACACAATAACTTCCAGGGGAATCATAATGGAACTTTGAACATAAATAAGTAAATTAGAGAGGAACCATTCGTGAAGCTCTGTGTATAAATAAACGTTTTCTATAACCCTGCTTGGTGCAGTATTTACCAAACCCTTTTCTCCCTCAGGTATGTACTACGGCGTTACAATCTGCCTCGTCAGCTTCGCCTCTGGGCTGTCAGTGCTGACGCTGAACATACACCACCGGGGAATCAGAGGGCTGGAGGTTCCCACTGTGGTCAAAAGAGTAGTTTTAGGAGGAATGGCCCGAACTCGTCTTCCTCCATTTTGAGCCCCCGAACGTCTGTCAAGGATGATAAGACCATCCTACAAAACGTGAGTTATACTCTACGATGGTTCGTTACCTTCAGAAACTTTCAATGGATTATATTGCCTCTTACTGCTAAGGAAAACGGACAGGCACCTGTTAGGAAACGAGAAAAACTCCTAAATGTTGGGTAATGATGTAATGCTAATGACACCTAAATATCTGACTTTAGCCTTATATATATATAACGTATATATATATATATATATATATATATATATATATATATATTATATATATATATATATATATATATATATATATATATAGTATACATATATAATATATATATATATATATATATATATAGTATACATATATATATATATATATATATATATATATATATATATATATGATATATATATATATATATATATATATATATATATATATATATATATATAATAAAAAGAGTATGGCCAGCAGAAACTTCAGCATTTTTTCGTTAAAACTAAAATTTATTTTCATCAGAACGCCTACGTTTCGGGATACAAATCCCATCTTCAGGCTAAAAACAAGGAAAAAATTAAAATTCTATACATTAAATCAGACTAAAATGGGGTCACAGTAATAATTATGCTATTTAAAAAAAATATATATTATAGATTAATTAACAATATATCAGTGAAATTCGAATTTTATATAAAAGTATGACTGGTAACTAATTGAATAAGAGATCGACAGTAAAAAGCAAAGCTACTAAGTACAATGACACTTCAAAATAAATAAACAAGCAAACACTTAAAAAACACAAACCACACACGTGAACAACTAAGAAAATTACGTTATTAACTAAAAACAGGAGAAAAAACATTGAATCGTAACAGGCAAAAAATTTCTGTTTATGATTACAAAAGGAGAAAAATTAAAGAAAAAAAATATATATATATATAAAGGCGGACACAAAGCAAAAAATAGCGAAACGAGAACTCACCGGTACAGAAGTATAGATAAGACTGAAATATTATTTATTTTTGACTAAAGGGGAGAGACAAATACAAAGGCGAGAAGGTAGAAAGGGCGAATGGTCTATTAAGTAATGTTCAGTTGTACAGCAGTTGAATGGTTGTTGAGGGTTGGTGACAATTGTGTAATGAAGAGGGACTCGAGAATGGGTAATGACCGGTTATCTATTGCTTGGGATAAGATTTTAAAATCATTGTACTGAATGTTATGTTTACAGTTTTATTGCATGGTTGCCGTATTGCAGAAAATTCTTTCTTAGATAAAGTTATTCCTGTTCGTGACTGACACCCCGATGGCAGTCGATGCGAACCTTCAACAGCCGACTCGAATTACCGACATAGGTTCCCAAATTACATTTGGGGACAAGTAAACAAATATACCGTTGAAGATCGCATCAACTGCGGTAGGGTGTCCTTGAACTTGAAAAGACTTCACCGAACAGGAATAACTTTATCTAAGAAAGAATTTTCTGCAATACGCAACCATGCAACTTCTGGCTTGGAGTCAACTTGCTCCATCGTCGGGCCCAGGGTGCTCTAGATGGGGTTCAGTCGCCGTGAGACAATAACCCATTGTTTTATTGTTGTTAGCGCTATAAAAGGGCCTGGGTCCCTATAACCCCCCCCAAAGTCTAATACCTGCTGTGCTAATTAGTGCTGTAGTTTCGAAGGAAACTTACAAAGACCGAGCTTAAAATACATTGCATTTATTTGGAATAAATTTACTTCATGCACTGACCTTTCGTAAATAAAATAGTCTTATTTTCTATTAAAAAAAAAAAAAAAAAAAAAAAAAAATTGTAAAAATCAAAAAAATAAAAAAAACGTAAGCGAAATTTAACTGAAGGTTTTTAGTTAGATAAGAAATCTTTAAATTCATGTAGAAAATAATTTGTTTTGTTTGTTTGTTTGTATGGTGTTTTTTGTTACATGGACCAGTGGTTGTTCAGCAACGGGACCAACGGCTTTTTTTACGTGACTTCCGAACCATGTCGAGAGTGAACTTCTATCATCTGAAATACACATCTCTCACTCCTCAATTGAATGGCCGAGAATCGTACCAACCACGCCACTGAGACGCTGTGTAGAAATTGTGTAGAATCTTTGGAAGCAAGAACCACGACTACAAATAGAAGACAACATCGGAAACATTAATAAAACATAATAGAAACATTAACAAGAACTATTGAAGCTGTATCGTTTCCATAACTCTAAAATTAAATTTTCCTTTATCCACAGGATTTAAGACCCGAACCCTGCGGTCGCACGGACTTCGTTATGAGCATGGAAAAAATCCACATCCGCGAGTTAGATGTGACAGATAACTTCCGCATGTCACCGAGATCTGCCCAGAGGCAGCAAATGGGTCCCAACAACGATACCCCGACAGCCACGCCTACAGCAACACAGGTCACAGGTACCTCATAAAATGCCGCTTTTCAGTATGGTAGAATTCATGACGATACACAATTAGACGCCTTGCCACTGAATTTTTAGAGTGATGTGACTAAAATGATAAGCCCAGTGGTGAATCGCAATACTTTCTTGCGATAACTCATTGACCAGGCATAAATGGAGATACATTCCCTAACACAACTTGGCTCCACTTGCTCTGGTAGCAGTCAGTCCTGCTGCAGTCGAGTGTTTGTCCTTCATAGCCCGTAGTAGCCAACTGATCAGAAATCTACGTCAACGAAAATCGTCCCAAACTAAATATGCTTTTCTTTATATTTATATATATTTCTAATGTTCAAATGAATTCTTCCTACATCTGTTAGTGGGAGTATAAGTAATGCTTTGTTAATCTACCTTCAACAGCAATATCTCTTTATGTCCCATACCAAAATGACCATGAATGGACATAAATCCACATAATTATAATTGAAAAAAAAATAAAGGAGTAAATCTTATAACATTTGAAAGATCTATATACCTTAATAATGCTTGATATACTACTTATTGAATTAAAGAAAATAAAAGACACCTGTCTACACCGTTTAACTAGCAATGTCCCAACATCCCAATTTTTCATTATTTTTACCACATTAACATACCATTTTTGTTACATTTTTCATACGAAAATTTAAATGATTTATTACTCTCTTTCTGAGGTGCAGCTTTCAATGCTGGATAGAGAATGCCATTTGAAATGTCATTCAAACAATAAATCTAGCGCTTGATTCTCTGCGATAATTAACACAAACTTACATAAAAAAAATAACTATACTAAATACAGAAAGTTTTTGTCAAGGTGAATGATGAACGATTTATTATTTTTTTTAATTTAGGAGAGAGTCCCTTTAATTAATTCCCCTATTCAAAATTTTTTTAAAAACGTTTATAATTTCACTGGTTTGAGCGATAGCTGCCGATAAACATGTGGACTAAGCGATATTATTTTTTAACGTGTTATGGCTCGTCATATCAGTTAGAGCAGATAACGATAGAAAT
The DNA here is from genome assembly GCF_015104395.2 of Macrobrachium nipponense. Taxonomy (NCBI): domain Eukaryota; kingdom Metazoa; phylum Arthropoda; class Malacostraca; order Decapoda; family Palaemonidae; genus Macrobrachium; species Macrobrachium nipponense. Next base: position 23,359,143 of record NC_061097.1, read on the forward strand.
TACTTTCAGCACGAGTTTTTTTTTATTTTTTTTTTTCAAAACCACTGAATCGCATACTTATTATTATTCCCCACCTTTAACACCAAAAGTATAGAGCTTATTTCATATCAGGACAAAAGTATTAATACAACACGATGGCAAAAAGTGAAGAGAGAATGAGAACGAGAGAAAATAATACGCAAAATTAATACTCGATTATCAATTTCTGTGTTACTCCAAATTTAATGAAATATTATGATTTTGTTACTCTTGTGATGGCAGAACGACCAGAAAGGCATAGGTTCGATTCCTGGTCTGTTAGGTGTACTTCTTATGTAATGAATGTATGTATGTATGTCTATATATCATACATATATATATATATATATATATATATATATATACTATATATATATATATATATATATATATATATATGCCTTTCTCTCTTCTGAATTAGAAAAAAATAATAAATCGTTCATATATATATATATAGATATATATAATATATATATATCTTTATATATATATACATATATATATATATATAATATATATATATATATATATATATATATATATATATATATTATATACTATATATATATATATATATCATATACCTTTCAGTGTGTCCATTACAACCAAGGTGAAGTGAATCTGATATCAATGAACATATATGACTTCGAGCTGAGCTGAATACAAAACTTATGCCAAAGGCCAAGGCACTGAGACCTATGATGTCATCAGCGCTGAAACGGAAATTGACAGTAAAAGGTTTGAATGTTGTAACAGGAGGAAAACCTCAAAGCAGTTGCACTATGAATCAAGTTTTAGGAGAGGGTAGAAAGTAAGATGAAGAAAGAGAATATGAAAGGAGGTACAGTAAATGGAACGAAAGTGGTTGCATTTAGGGGCCGAGGGCACGCTGCAAAGAACCTTAAGTAATGCCTACAGTGCACCGCGTGAGGTCAACTGACGGCATATATGAACATATATGAAATGATACACATCCACGCATATAATTCATACATTCATACAAGTGTGGTGTCCAGCAGACATACTCAAGTCCTCTCGAAGTTATATACACACACACACACACACACACACACACACACACACATATATATATATATATATATATATATACATACATACATACGTAGACACACACACACACACACACACACACATCACATATATATATATATATATATATATATATATATATATATAGTATACTATATAATATATATACTTGAGTACTTCTGGAAACCGAGTAAAATCAGAAAGACTTATGGAAAAATACGACGGAAATTAAAAAAAAAAAAAAAAAACTTTTGATACTCTGTTTTATTGTTATAATCTCTTGTAATCTCAAGTCAAAGCTTGCAAATCAGAAAATGCGGTATTATTTTTCCCTTGCACTTCAATTATTCTTTTCTCGGAACTACACTGCCTCATTGAAAATAAGATCTTTTCACACAGTCAGCTTGTGTTTTCACTGCCCTCTTTACTATTTGATGAATTTCACCAGACCCCTACCTTGTTTTCTTGTGGCCTCATAATTAAGTTCTCCTGCCTCTGCATAATAATAATAATAAAAAAAAGTTCTTCTGTATAAATTAATCAAACAATTTCAGTTAAGAGTTCAACCATAAGCAGAGCAAAATTCTCGGTACTGTTAATTCATTTTCAGAACCATTAAACAATTTTTAAATTTTTACCCTCATCAGACACTGATATAATATTAAAACTGGATGAACTCAAACCTGCGTCTGGGTTGTGAATATGAAGGGACAGTTAATTCAATAGAACAATGATACATTAACTACAGCCTGCATCACTCATACACATAGCAGGCACATGCGCAGACAGACTCTCTCTGTCTCTGTCTCTGTCTGTCTGTCCTGTCTGTCCTGTCTGTCTCTCTCTCTCTCTCTCTCTCTCTCTCTAAAATAATGTGATAAATGGATAAGTGATTCAGTTACTTAAAGTCATTAAAAGTCAGTCAAACTTGCAAAAAAATTAAAAAAAACAAAAAAAAGACGAAGAAATAAAAAGTAGAAAACCGATGTGGTTAAAGCTTTCCCCTCTTCAACTTTTGACATAAAAACCTCTCCATCTATTTATGGGACGAACGAACAAAAGGACGAGGAGAAAAGAACAAGAATAAAAAAAATACCATGCAGAATCCCTGTTGTCAACGTAACTGCCCCATCCTTTTACAAAGAAGAAGTTAGGAGGGGCCCCTAACTGCGGAAGGATAGATTTAAAAAAAAAAAAAAAAAAAAAAAAAAAAAAAATTTTGACCCTCAGCCAAGACAGGAGTCCAAATTGGGAAAAGGATCCTCTGTCTCATAATGAATTTCACTCTGTGATGTTTCCAAACAATCATTATTTTTCTATATCTTGGCCTTATACCGAGATGGTCTATTGAACGTACAGTTATACAGACGCTATCAGTATGTAAAGTGCAAGTAAAAATTTAATGTTACTGTTAATCAATTAATCTTACAACAACTGCCAACGAAAATATTATATACACTTCGAATGTGCCGCAAGTAAGAAATTTGATATTTTCATCGTTTTGAAATCACAACGAAAATCACACTACACTTTATGCATTATTATTATTATTATTATTATTATTATTATTATTATTATTATTATTATTATTATTATTATTATTATTATTATTATTATTATTGACTACTTCAGCAATGACTACTTCAGCAGCGTTACGCTTGTAGAGATTCTTCTCTATTTTTCGAATAGCGGCTTTTTCCGTGCTACTTAAAAAGGCTAGTAGAGCGCCTATGGAGGTCATTCCTCAATTGCAGGGTCAAGATTTGGTGTATATATTCAGTTACATTTTTACGGGTAAACTATGATACCCGTAATCATCAAAGTCAATAGAGAGAAACGGTTATTGACTTTGGTAACTACGGTAGTATAGTTTACCCATAAAAATTGTAAATGAAATATATACATCAATCTTGACCCTACATTTGAGAATGACCTCATAGGTGCTCTACTAGCCTGTTTAAGTAGCACGGAAAAAAGCCGCTATTCGGAGAATAGAGAAGGATCTCTACAAGCATAACGCTCCTGAAGTAGTCATTGCTTTTAATAAAGTATATTATTATTATTATTATTATTATTATTTTATTATTATTATTATTATTATTATTATTATTATTATTCGACTTTTTTGGCTCCCAGATAAGACAGGAAGCACAAATCACATGAAAACATTTATCATCATGACGATTCCAACGGCGTCACAATTTTGCCTATCGGAAGTTTAACTGCACACAGATGCTGTATTTATTTATAGCAGGATCATTACACACACACACACACACCACACAACACAAAAAGGGGGAGGGAGGGGTCTACTCGTTTTCGTTTCTCATAAAACCAAGCTCAGCACACCTCGAGACCAATCCCGAACCCTGAGTACTCCTTACAAAATCTCAACCTTTTCAACCTTCATTAAATAATTAGTACTGGGAATTTTCTGGCGCCCCCTTTTCACCTTATTCCTTTTTCGAGTTCCAGGTTGTTCAATTTAAACCTCTTTTTTTTTTTTTGTCCTTGATTTATAAATAAGATGCTTTACTTCAGTTCTCAAATTGAATCTGTTGTTACATCCTCCTGATGACTAGGAAATCAACCGACGACATCAAACCTAACATTCTGATGTCCGCAATAAATTCACAGAGAGTCTTTTTTTTCCTTTTTTTTCAATTAAATGCAGTCGCGATGCAGATCAAGTGGGTGAACTCAGCCCGTTACGGTCTGGTAGTTCAATTCGGTAATTGCAGTCCCTTTTAGTAAAAGTTCAAGTCGAACTCTCATCGGTAATGGCTCGGCAATCCTGTGTAGATAAGAGATATTTGCTTCACATAGGCGATGCGGCAGTTCACAAAAGGGAACCTCACTCTCTGGGGAGGGTTGGGCGTGCTGTCGGCTGTGAACGGGTTTGCTGCTAAATATTCAAAGGACAGAGATATAGTTACAAACAGGGTGGGCGAAGGTACGGCATTGTACGTACTATTCCAATTAACGTTGTATTTCAATTAGTATAAATAAGTAATTGACACCACCATTAATCATTACATCTGCATTCTTTTGTGTAATTTTTACCTCTCTCACTTGAAGGCAGGCCACAGCCCGAAAGTCTCTGTGAGTTGGTCTAACTGATTTTGCTCTGATGAATTGCTTCTCGCGAGTCGCATATTTTTTTTCGTATCTGATTTGGAGAGACTTGAATTCTCTAAATCCTTTGGCCGTTTCAAGATCCTTGTAATTAGGTGTACATAGCACGTCGCTTACTAAACAAATCCATCAAAGCAATCAGTAGATCCTCAGCTTACCAAAGAGTTAGGGGTATGGCCCTCTAATGAGTGGCAAAGTGTAAGGTAATCCTACAGATTTGGGGCCCAAATTCACTGCATTACGTAAAGTGAAGATCAGCGGACAGATTTATCCAATATTTATTGAACCACGGATAACAACGAAAAAAATTGAGCAGCTTACCTGCTTACGGAAGCAGATTAAAAAAAAAGAAAAAAAAGTGTGGGTGGGGGGGAATAAAGTGGGCGCGTAAATAAACAGAAACACATCTTAGGGGATAAGGACTCCTGGAATTATGAGAAAATCGTAAATCTCTGCTTCTGGCAGCAGATAAACTGCGATTTTTTTTCTGTTTAGCAAATATACTTCTGTTTGCAGGTCTGTCGAAAGAATAAAATTAAAATAGGGAAGAGAACTCAAAACAAACACACATAAGGAGCAGCGAATCTGAACACCCAAAACTGTAGTTACCAAGTCTAAAACCCATTTATCTTCCAAGATTGATCTTACAGAAACTTCTTGGTAAGAGACAACTGTCACATTCGAGTGTTTCTTGCAGAGTTCGAGCAGCACTTCGTCCGCGTTCTGAACAAGGTCTACCAGACGATCGAGAAGAACGAGATGCGTCTCGGAGAGCACGACAGACGGGAGGCAGTTAGGGTCGAGTGGCAACAGGTAGAGTTAAAGCAAGTTGGTTGACTTGTTTGTTTGTTTGTTTGTTTGTATAGTGTTTTTACGTTGCATGGAACCAGTGGTTATCCAGCAACGGGACCAACGGCTTTACGTGACTTCCGAACCACGTCGAGAGTGAACTTCTATCACCAGAAATACAAATATCTAACCCTCAGTGAATGCCCGAGAATCGAACTCGCGGCCACCGAGGGTGGCAGGCCAACACCATACCAATCACGCACTGAGGTTGACTAGTGATAAGTGGAATGGAATGGACTACCAAAAGCCAAGCGCTGAAACCTAAGGCGAAGGTTTAACAGGTGCAATCGCAAGAAAGCCTCAAGCAGTTGCACTATGAAATAATTGTTTGGAGAGGGAGGATAGCTGGATGGAGGAAAGATAATATGAATGGAGGTACAGTAAAGGAAATAAAAGAGGTAGCATCTCGGGCCAAAGGTACGCTGCAAAGAGCCTTTATTAATGCCTACAGTGCATGATAGCAGGAGCCCAATCGCAAAAGATATGTAATACCAAATCCAGTTACACGTAATATATATATAATGCCGATTGCATATTTGTAATGCCAAATACCAGTTACAGAGGATATGCAATACCAAACTCCAGTTTAATACGATACCTAATGCCCACCCCTGTTAATTACATAATTATATATACCGCAAAATCCAGTTAAAGACGGTATTTACTCTCATTTTTCTAAATGTCGAGTTTTATTAAGCATAAATATATTATATATTCGATTACGGATAAATTTTTTCACCATGACTTGCTTGCACGATAATCAGTCAATCATATTTACAGATGTTTTGTCACTAATTCCTAAATATGACATACAGCGCTTATTTCGTTAATATACGAAATAATATGCAAATCCGAATTTCAAACAGGCATACGAGGAGGAATTCATAAAACTGACATGAGGTGCTTACTTTAATCTAAAATAACACGTATTTCCAAAGCTTACAACATTTCTCCTAATTATTTAATGTGTCCGCAAGTACAATATTTAACGGGAAATTAATAAACTCTATATACAAAATCATACCGATTGTCATCCATTCTCACAAAACTATAATTTTTTTTAATATCCGTGTTATCCATTCTGTAGGCTAGAATCTTTTTTAATATCCGTGTTATCCTTTCTATAGGCTAGAATCTTTGATATCCGTGTTTATCCTTTCTATAAGCTAGATTGTTTTTTTTAATATCCGTGGTTATCCCTTTCTATAGGGCTAGAACTTTTTATTAAAATAACCCCATCCAGTTTTATCCATTCTTTACACTAGATTTTTTTTTTTAATATCAGAAGAGAGATGTTCATCGAGTGCTGTATGACATTTCATGACAATATATCAGTCCTAGAATTTACGTGTTGATAACAAAAAATCACGCGGCAAGAATCTGCTGTACATAAATATTAAAATTTGAAAGAGAATATGGGCACTGAAATATATATGTACTAAGTTCTTACTGACTGATGAAGTCACACATGACAATAAGGAGAACAGAGAGAAAACTGTGCACATTCAGGTTCTATTAGTCACATTTCTTTTTCGTATATATTTTCGCATACTTCTGAGATATGAGCTACCTTATTATGACTATTTTGCCTTTTTTTTAAGGCTAGAAATTACGTGGAATATTACTGTTAGCTTGGGATATTTTGAAAATATCTAATCGTAGTCTATACAAAAGAGTATTTGTTCTTAATGAGAGTCTGTCACTTGGAAGGCCATACCCAAAACGTGTCTGCACCCCTAACGTTTCTGTGCTCCAAATGTTTCTGCATCCCGAACGTTCCTGTAACCCAAACGTTTCTGTAACCCAAACCTTCCTGTACCCCAAACATTTCTGTACCCCAAGCGTTCCTGTAGCCCAAACGTTCCTGTACCCCCCCCCAATGGTTCATGTACCCCAATGGCTCCTGAACCCCAACCGTTCCTGTACCCCAAACGTTTTGTACCCCAAAACGTTCTGTAACCCAGAAGTTTCTGTACCCACAAACATTCTGCACCCAGAATGTTACTGTACCCCAAAAATTCCTGAACCCCACCGTTCATGTACCCCAAACGTTCCTGCACCCCAAACATTCCTGTACCCCAAATGTTCCTGTGGACCCCAACCATTCCTCCTACCCCAAAACTTCCTGTAACCCAACCATTCCTGTACCCCAACTGTTCCTGTACCCCAACGTTCCTGTACCCCAAAAAACGTTCCTGTACCCCAACCATTCCTATACCCTAACTGTTTCTGTACCCCAACGGTTTGTGAACCCCAATCGTTCCTGTGCCCCAAACATTCCTGTACCCAAATCGTTCCTAGTAAGTGGAGGATCTACTGATTACTCTGAGACTCACATACTTTTTATACTTGACTTGACCATCCTTGAATTTGTAGAGGTTTAAGGATAATTAGGATATATGAGAGCCTTGCATCTTAACTTAGATGTATGAACAGGTGCAGTGTTTAGTGGGTTTAGAGTTGCGATATACCACTCAGATGTCACGGTTCGGCGTCTACCCCCAGGGCGATGAAAAATCACTAGCTCTGCATCATGATCAGTTACTGCTGCAGTGTGGGGTCTGTGGTGGGATGTTGAAACTAACGATCTTTGGAAGCTTGAATTTCAAGTCAATGGTCCCTGTGTGCTTGTTCCATGTGAATCGGTTCATCTATGAAATAATAATAAGTTAAGTATTTCTTAGTTTAACCAGACCAATGAGCTGATTAACTGCTCTTCTATGGCTAACCCGAAATGTATTAGATATTTTTACGTGACTAGGAACCAATTGGTTACATAGAAAATGGTCCTACAGTCCTTCTCCTTTTATCGTGGTGTTGCGAGCTCTTGGGTACGGTCAGAGCACTTCTCCGGTCAGGTCGAGTTTTTATTGGTTCCCGGGAAGGTATAGATGCATACATTAATAACTTCTTCATTTTTTTTTTTAAAGAATATTTAAGTTTTATATTGTTCCATTTTTACTGATATTAATACTGAGTCTTGTTTTAATTTGTGTATTTTGTACATTTCACAGCCCAGAAGATGAGACCCAAAGTCTCGAAAATTTGGATAATAAATAAATAATGCTACGCTGGCTTTTCTCCATCCTGTTTATATTGAATCTACGGCGTTACAGATGCCCCAACCTTCCTGTATTGATATATACATACATATATACATACAACACACCACACACAAACAAACACACACACACGCACACACACACACACATACACACACACACATATATATATATATATATATTATATATTATATATATATATATATTATATATATGAGTTTTACTTCCCTAGATCTCGCATCAACAAATGTTTAAACTGATCTTCTTACCTTTCTACTTCTGTTTTAATAAGGAATAAAGCAACGCTAGTAACTAACTATAAAACCAAAACTATTGTCCACATAGTCAGCCCATCAAACTACTCTTGCGGATAAGGAGACTATCCACACGAGTGTTATGCCACCAAAGAGATCTTATGAGTAAAAATTAATTATGAATTGCAATTACTGGAACATTTAGATTGTCATATAATCTACGTAATATTACCCCGTTATTGGATACTACTGACGTCTATTTCAGGATAGCAATTGCATGAAGCTCTAATTGTAGATATAGGATAATAGTTAACGCAGTAATATTATAGACAATAGCGCAAATGAGCTTTTAATTTCCATTTATGAAATCATGCAAATGATCGTTCCTGCGCGCACGCTCTCCATTGGGCATATATATATATATATATATATATATATAGATATATATATATATATATATTATATATATATATATATATATATATATATATTCCGATATGAATAAGGACGGAGAAGGTGCATATAAACACACGAAAAAAATAGAAAACGGACGGCAAAAGTTTAAACTATATATATATATATATATATATATAATATATATAATATATATATATATATATATATATATATATGTGTGTGTGTGTGTGTGTGTGTGTGTGTGTGTCCGTGTCCCTACACTTCTTAGCTGCTTAGGCAGATGAAAGCTGATTACAACTACACAATATTATTAATAAATAACCCTAATTATTTATTTTCATTTTTGGACATTTTAATCGTGTGATTCCTGATGAGTATATAATGCATGAGAGAGAGAGAGAGAGAGAGAGAGAGGAGAGAGAGAGAGAGAGAGAGAGAGAGAGAGAGAGAGAAGGGAAAGTGGGGGTGGGGGGGTGATTACGGCAATTCATACGGATATTTACCCAATCAAGAATTCCAGTAAATCCATTAGTTGCAAAATTGAAGTTCGCAAATAAGCGATTCAGGTCATTAGGTTGGACGCTTCCGGCGTCCATCCGCTTTGATGATAAGATAAACTGGCGATAGTTCGTAAAATCTTTCGCTGTATGAATCGCACACACATACACATGCACATACACACGCGCACAACGATCTCCTAAAATATCGCTCTGGCAGACCAGCCTTTCCAGTTTCACTGGATATGCTGAGAATTTATTGACCATAAGTTTACTCTAAAAAAAATCATTATGCTTTCACCTAAATTTCAGTCCATGCTTTAGAAAGCAGCTGGGGTTTCGAAGCATTAACAGATGTACCTCCCTCATAATATTAATAATAATATTATATTTTATTGGATTTAATTGCTGCTACAATGCCATGCAGCTTAAAGTAATTTTTTTCTAATCTTCTATTGTTGTCTTTTTCTTCTCTTGGAAGGCTGAAGAGATAAGATGTCCTAATCCCTCTTCATCTTCAGCATTCCAACAGAAAAAGACAACATTAGAAGATGAGAAACAGATTTCTTTAAGCTGAATATCACTGTAGTAGCAATTAAGTTCAATAAAAATAATATAATAATAATAATATACGGAAGAAGAAGAAGAAGAAGAAGAAGAAGAAGAAGAAGAAGAAGAAGAAGAAGAAGGAGAAGAAGAAGAATAAGAAGAAGAGCAGGAAGAGGAAGGAGAAGAAAAAAGAAGAAGAAGGATCAATTAACTACGATTACTTCAGAATAAAACATGAATAACTATTGAACAAAAGAGTGAAAGGAAATGTTCCTAACCCGGGTGCAATAGACCTCAGTTCAAAATAACGCTGTTTCTCTTCACAATCAATTGGTGGCTTCCAAGAAGTGACAAGACAACGACAAGTGCCACAACTGTATACGTGTACATTTGTGTATCCATATACTTGTGTGTTTTTAGACGTGTTTATTTATGTTCATTAGGTTATGTTTTAAATATAACCTTATAATATATTCCTTTATTTTATTGATTCCTCGTACAATGCTTATAAATTCAATTGTGCCCTGACTACTTGAAACCGTGCTTGGAATCTGCTGATTTGTCAACCTAATACTCCATACTTCAGGCAACACACTAAGCTGACTATCACGGCAAAATTGGGCTGTCGAATATCCACAAATAATGACACAAAGACAACAGCTTAAATCTTAACGTTATCTTCTTATTTCTCTACGCCTAATTTGTCTGAGAAGTGCGAAACATTCCTGACCTACAACAGAATATTTTCAAAACGAAATATCAAGCCATATTATTAATTGGGAAATCATTTTCCACTGGACATGCGAAGCTCGTGGTCTAACTGGTGAGAAGGGACTCATCTTTCACCCATATGCACATTATCAGTCACCTTATAAGACCTCAGTGAATAGTGACCTCTACTTATGTTTTTTGTTTAGTGTTTTCGTTGCACGGAACCAGGGGTTATTCACGTGACTTCCGAACCACGTCGATAGTGAACTTCTATCACCAGAAAATACACATATCTCAGACCTCAATGGAATGCCCGAGAATCGAACTCGCGGCCACCGAGGTGGCAGGCCAAGACCATACCGATCACGCCACTGAGGTGCTACCTTTAGTTATGGCGGAGACGACATCCAATCAGGCACGATTAGTCCATTCCTTGCCCTTAGAAACTGGGGGACGCGGCAATGCTTCATCAACATATATACTTAACTCCAATCGGTGGAATCAGGTCTTCAATGCAACTTTCTAAGTACTGGGAATTTAGATTCGGGAAAAAATACGATTCCCCTCGTGGGATTTCATTGGCTCACGTACGTGTTTGTTTGTTTGTTTGTTTGTTTGTTTGTATGGTATTTTTACATTGCATGGGACCAGTGGTTATTCAGCAACGGGACCAACGGCTTTACGTGACTTCCGAACCACGTCGAGAGTGAACTTCTATCACCAGAAATACACAAATCTGACGCCTCAATGGAATGTCCGAAAATCGAACTCGCGGCCATCGATTGGCTCACTTGCGGTGGGTGGGGTTGGAATCGGGTTTCGGCCAAATTCTTAAGTCGTGCGAGTTCCTATTTCATTTGTGCCGCGTCTCGCTTTTGACTGGTCATGTCTTCGCCCGATCTCTACCTGTCCGCTGATCATTAGTCCAACAAGTGATGGAACCTTCCTTGCGCCATGTTGTGTACAGAGATACAGAATATGGAACTTAGGCCAAAGACCAAGCGCTGGGACCTATGAGGTCATTCAGCGCTGAAACGGAAATTTACAGTAAGAAGGTTTGAAAAGTGTAACAGGAGGAAAACCTCTGAGCAGTTACACTATGAAACAATTGTTTGAGAGGGTGAAGAGAAAATATGAACGGAGGCACAGTTTAAGGAATGAAGAGGTTGCGGTTAGGGGCCGAAGGGACGCTGCAAAGATCCTTAAGTAATGCCCTACAGTGCGCTGCATGAGGTGCACTGACGGCACTTTCCTCTTACGGGCACACGATATAATGCCTTGCATTCAACTTCTTCTTTCCTGGCAAGTTGGGTCTCTACTAACTGTATGGTCACTTAAGACAATACTTTTCATAAACTTTCTTAATTTTAGTCGGTTCCTATTGGAGAACCTTGACACATATATTAACGTTTATTCCAAGTCTTTTTTTTTTCCTCTTGTCTTCTATGACAACCTACTACTACTGCTACTGAAAATATTAATGATGAAAATGAACCCACAACCTCTTTCTGGCCGAACTACTCAGCCGCCTTAAACGGACATGAAAAACAGGAAATTAATCCGTGTAGCATTTAATTTAGTTCGGACTGTATATTTTTCTTCTTGCAAAATCTGTAAGAAAACGATGATCAAGTAAGATGTGAGTCTGAATAACTAACTATGTGTGTGTGTGTGTGTGTGTGTGTGTGTGTGTGTGTGTGTGTGTGTGTGCGCGCGCGTGCGCGCGTAGGTACCAGTGTCATTATTACATTAAATCATTCGGAAATAAGATTAAAAAAAAATCTCTAAAGGAAACTTGAGAATTAAGTGAAGTTTTCCTGCTAGGTAAAGTTTCCCATTTAAAGACTTTCCTTAAAAAAAAAAAAAAAAAAAATCCAGGAATCACCTTGAATTACGAGAAAAGTTTTCGTCCTCGAAAACGGGTTGTCTGATTTCCTCAGTTCGACTTCAATCTACGTGTGTGTGCAAGCATATTATATAAATATATATATATATATATATATATATATATATATATATATATATATATATATATATATATATATATATATATATATATATATATATATTTATATATATATATATATATATATATATATATATATATATATATATATATATATATAGTATATATATATATATAATAAAAGGAGCCCATAAAAACACCAAAATGTAGAGAGAAAAGTACTATATTTCTTAGACTGCTGTCTCTCTCTCCAGGTATATGAATGAGAAAAGTTTACAGAAAAGGTGGTATTTATACCAAGAGATCCGTCCACAAGTAAGCCAATTTAGGTCACCCCCCGTTTATAATCTTCCTTTAATCTTCTTAGCGTTGGTTGAATGAAAACTTCGTCGACGACATCCGAAACCCACGCGCCTTTTGAGATGTTCATACCTGCTTCTCTTTTATTAAGGCCGATTCCATCATTTGACTCTTGTACCGGCAGTTGCTGCTATAAATTACACTGACAAATTCCAGTTTATTCTATGGTTATGTTCATTTATATGGTTTGAAAATAGCCGAGTTCTGTTGTCCATACCTAACTGACCGTTTGTGTTGTATTAATCTCTGGGGAAGTGATTACCCTGTAAATCTCCGATGTAAGATTGGTCACAGTCCTGGCATGGGATTCTCAGACCCCACCCCAGAGTCCTTGATAGATGTCTTTTGTTGGACGTTAATCAGGGATTTGGCTAAGGTGTTTGGGTAGGTAAATGCAAAAGGTTTGGAATTTCCCCATTTGGGTGTGGGTTAGTCTCTTAATCGTCTCCAGGTGAGGAATTTTTAATTTATTGTCAGGTGTGTCTCTGGTCTTGTCTTTAGGGGGTCGGTAGAAAATTACGTTTGCTTTTTGAATTGCTTTCTCAATTATATGGTCAGGATACTTTAAAGACGAAAGTTGCTTGCGAATTAGTTCAAATTCTTTTTCCAGGAAATCTGGGGAACAAATACGTAAGGCTCTAAGAATAGGTTGCTAGCTACACCTATCTTGATAGTAATGTCGTGATAGCTAAAGTAGTGAATATATGAAAGTGAGAATGTTGGTTTTCTGTATATGGTAAATTTGTATTCTGTCGTGTCTCTGATTATTAAACATCCAAGAAAGGAATTTTGTTGTCTGTTTCCCACCAATTCAACTTTAAATTTGATGCTGGGCACTAATGCGTTTAATTTTGAGAGGAATTCATTAAAATTACCCCACCTATTATCCCAAAATATTAGGATGTCATCCACGTATCTCATCCACAGCATGTTTTTGGGCTTTATTGCATTTATTACTGTAGTTTCTAAGTATTCCATGTACAGATTGGCTAAAACAGGACTTAAAGGACTACCCATACTACACCCGAATTTTTGCTTGTGGAATGATTCCCCGATGAAAATACGTTATTAGATGCACATAATTCAACTAACTTTATTATTTTATATATATATATATATATATATATATATATATATATATTATATATATATATATATATATATATATAATATATATATATAATATATATACGTATATACATACATGATTTAATGTAATACTGACACTGGGTACCTACTTCGGGGAAAAACTCAAATATCTATAATTCGGAGGCCCATACTTCCTCTGAACCGCCATCACCCTTGATTTCCTCCCCATTCTCACATACTTCGGAGGGAAGAAGCTTCTGTACCTCACTTCACTGACTAAACGATAACTTCCATGTAATGTATATAATTACCTGTATGATATGGTTTACGATTTGATAAATTGTATATAATGTATATGACAGGCTGTATGATATGATATATGTAGCTTGCACGATAAGTTTTTAATATTTACTTAGGTTATTTTATTCGCTTTTCCGAAAATGTAAGTTATCTGTGAAATAGTTTATTGGATTGACAGAACATTACAATTCACGAGGCGCTGCTTAGATAGCGTCCAGCCTGTGACTATCTATGCCTGTTTATATTCACTCAGGGGCCTTCAATCCCAGGAAGTTTTATAAACGTTCGTATAAGAGTATGTAATATACTGAAGTACAAGCTTTAAAGATAATTATATGGAAATCATAATAGCGCCAACGATTTTCTTAAAATTATTTCTGTAGGAAACCAACAAAAACTGACAATTTCTCTCTCGAACGATTCTTTGCTACAATTCTGTTATTTGGCAAAACACATATCATTTCGTATTTTCCTCTGAACGCGCTCACCACTTTATCTTCTTGCCAATAATTCAGATGACAGAGTAAGTGAAAAAATTATGATGACAGATAAACGAAAACACAAACGTAATCCGGCCCAGCAAACTAATACGAAGGAAATGGAAATGAACAGAAGATTAATCGCAAATGGATCTTAGAATAAAAGAAGCCAATTGAGAGAAACACTGCGAAGAAAAAATCCCTCCTCTGTCGAAGGGGTAAGTCTTTTGAAAAGTCGCTGAATGTAGAAAACACAACTGACGTAGGTTACTCTGAATGACGCAACAGGTCAGAAATCAAGTACATATGTTTTCGGAAGAGATTACCGAGTCCATTAAAAGCTGCAAGCGTTGATTGAACTATATACGATGTTTGCTATCTGAATGATAATAATGGCATTGAGTCGTTGACCAAGGTGTGTAAAGTACCTCTGGATAAGTGTGCAATGGATAACTGAGAGAAATATAGGGGCATAACAGCACTTATAATATCCAGAAGAGAGTACAGTAAGGTTATGACTGGGAAAGTAAGACATGACAAAATGACTGATACTGAAATGGCAGTCAAGACTTAGGCAATGACAAAGGTGCTTGGTTCATGTGCTTGTTAAGACAGAGAATTGTGAGATAATTAATAGTAAACAAATAAAAGTATATTCATAGAATCATTTATTAAAATCTCTCAGGACTTACTGTATTGAAGGTGAAGTTTATTATTAATAATGTATGTACCAATGTCTTCTTGGTATATTGAAGGATGGAGGAATGGAGAAATACGTCAAGAGATAAAGGGGCAATATTAGTGGGGTGTGTAAGTCCTTGGTAAATAGAATTAGGAAGATGTTTGCAATGATAAGAGAATGACTGAAAGTGTTTGCAAAAGGGGACAGTTGTAAACATAAAATCACGAGAATAAAGGGAAACAAGGCAGACAGAGCTACGCATGTTGGTGCAAGTATTCATGTCAGGAGAGAAACTGATTGATTTCGATCAATATTGTGAGCAAATATAACAACAATAGCAGAATCAGAGTAGAGATTAAAAAAAGAAAGCCGTTTTAACAAAAGATCTGGAAGAGATTAATGTAAATACGAATACCTATCATCCTTAACTCATAAATCATAAGAAACAATATTGTTTACTCGAATACAAAGATTTTGGTTGTTCTATGTTTTCCCTGAGGCTTACCTTGACCCTGAGACTATGGTTACCACTGTGGTCCACCATTTTGGGTAGACTTAGCGTCCGTGAGAAGATCAACCATCATTTCCAACGTCATTAGAATGTCAAATTGGATCAAATTAAATCAATATAAACTATTACTAAGCACCAAAAAGATTACCAGTTAAAACCACTATTAGAAAATTCCAATTTACAAAACCGACACAAGCAAATATGACGTTCTTTTCTACCAAAGTAAAAAAAAATATAGAAAAAAAACTTGAATGGTCCCTATCCTCCTCAGACGGATTGCCTAATTGTTTTTAGAGCCTCCACACTTACACAAACGAATTTGTCATCAAAATACACTATCTTCAACTATCAGCCGTTCATAGTCAGGGCAAACTATTTCAACACAAAAGATCATAAGAAATGTTACACACAAATTACTCTGACATAATGTTACCTGATATGGCACCAGAGTAAAGCCATTAAACCAAGAAGATGGCATGCGTAATTATGCTCTGATATTAAAAAAGTGTATTCAAGAAGAGCAACAACTCAAAATACGGAGGCAGAAAGACATCTTAAAGCCAACTAAAACCGACTTTGACATTTTTTTTTTTTTATTTTTTTTTTTTTTTCTAAAAGAAAACTTTGTCTGTCCGTCCGCACTTTCTTTGTTCACACTTTTCTTGTCCGTCCTCAGTTCTTAAAACTACTGAGGGTAGAGGGCTGCAAATTGGTATGTTGGTCATCCACCTCCAATCATCAAACATACCAAATTGCAGCACTCTCATCTCAGTTGTTTTAATCCCCTTTATGTTTAACGTTAGCTATGATTGTGCGTTTGGAAACGCTATACAATAGGCCACCATAGGGCCGTGGCTAAAAGTTTCACGGGACGCGGTTCATACACCATTATACGTTGCACAGAAAACTCGATTGCGATGAAGAAACTTCGACGCATTTTTTACTTGTTTATTATTGGTTACACGTAAAACAATACTAAATATGAAACAACTACAATTACGTGTATTACAGTTTGGTGGTGTCGAATCCAAGATAACAAACGCATATTGTTCGTATTTCTCGAATCCAAGATAAGAACAGTATATTTTATTTAAATGAAAGCTATTTGCCTCTGCGATTTAGGGGCTACAATGTACGTGAACCTATCCAAACCATTTAAAAACCCCGGTCTGAGAGAGAGAGAGAGAGAGAGAGAGAGAGAGAGAGAGAGAGAGAGAGAGAGACTGCATCACACAGATCTATCTGGCCAATCAAGGAATAAAACCAAATGACTGCAAATTGCAGTTCGGGTGGAAGCCATATTGGCGATATTTCGCAAAATTCCGTTTGATACAGTTAACTCTTATTTCAGGGACATGACTCAAGCTAACAGTTTCATGAAACGATATTTTCGCTTCTGTATCAAAGGCACCACCAAATAACGACCGATTTTATTTTGTAAGATTTGTGGAGGCTGTTTTCTGCTCGTTGGAATTAAAGCAAGATAAGGTTTGTATGTATTTTGAACTTATTAATGCCAGTTTTTTCAATCTAAAACCAAAACACATTGAAGCGAGAGGGAATGATGCTCTGTCATCACGAAACTAAACGAAGCACTAACTTTTATAACTCTTAATGCATTTTTTTTCTCACCAATATCATTACTGTTATTATCAGTATTATAATTACTATCTTTCATGCTACCTAAGCTATTTTGTGGCTAAGTGCCGATTATTCACGATTCCATGTATATGGCCCTGTGCTGAAATAAAGGATATTATTATTATTATTATTTTTTTTGCTCTATAACAGTCCTCTAATTCGACTGGGTGGTATTTATAGTGTGGGGTACCGGGTTACATCCTGCCTCCTTAGGAGTCCATCACTTTTCTTACTAAGTGCGCCGTTTCTAGGATCACACTCTTCTGCATGAGTCCTGGAGCTACATCAGCCTCTAGTTTTTCCAGATTCCTTTTCAGGGATCTTGGGATCGTGCCTAGTGTCCTAGGATTATGGGTACAATTTCCACTGGCATATCCCATATCCTTCTTATTTCTATTTTCAGGTCTTGATACTTATCCATTTTTTCCCTTTCTTTCTCTTCAACTCTGGTTTCCCATGGTATTGCGACATCAATGAGTGATACTTTCTTTCTGATTTTGTCAATCAACGTCACGTCTGGTCTATTTGCACGTATCACCCTATCTGTTCTGATACCATAGTCCTTATTATTATTATTATTATAAACCGGTGGTTAAAGGATTCGTCATAAAGCTAGCAGTGAATAACGAAAACTGATTAATGCTGTTCTCCAGCAGTTAACAACCAAACCTCTTAACAGTCAGTCTGGCAAAACGCTTTCTTTGTTTATTTTTTCAATATTTATTTTTTGTTTTGCTATTTCGATCTGTTATTTTACTGAGTTATCCAGTGCTTTAATTTAATTTTAGCTTAAAGTCGCTTCGTAGTTTATATTTTTCTTGTAGCTTAATGACACTATATTTCTTATAAAAATTAACTTATTTTGGCATACTTTATAATATTGTATTTATAACTCTATTTATAGCCCTGAAGATGGGAAAGGATTCCCGAAACGTAGGGGTAAATAAAAAGAAGAAATGATCTCCAGGCATCTTGCTGTCCTGTTTATTTTATATATATATATATATATATATATATATATATATATATATATATATATATATATATATATATATATATAGCATGTATTTGTATGTGTGAACATTTTCTCCATCATGAGCCTCTACGCCCTTTGGAGTTGGTGATGCCAGAATGACATAGAATTCTGGCAATCCTGGATGGAGAAACATAGGATTAAAACCGATTAAGGACCCTTATAAACACCATTTATCTTAGCACTTAGTTTCTGAATGTCATTAAGGTCACAGAAACAAATCTGTAGCGTGATGCTCTTTGGGGACCTGGACTGTGGAATGGAATCCGAAATCAATGAAATTGGTTTTAGTGTTGACTGCAAGCTGGAAATTATTATTATTATTTTTTTTGTGGGGGGGGGGGGGGGGGGGGTGGGGGGGGGCAATGAAATGAAGCTCGGCAACATTTACTGATGTTCTGAAACTACAACACTTGCCGCACACCAAGAATGGTCAATGAAGTGGAGCACTAAAATGCTAGAAAACTAACACTATTCGTTATTCCATCTAGTCCACTGATAACCACTCCTTGACTGACTGCGAATGGGTAAAATGTATATATGACAATACTTATTTTCACCTTCGACTCGAACCTTTATTCCATCAAAAGCCCCCCGCCCCCCACCTCTTCAATAATGATAATTATGATCTCAGCAACCTCTACACGATATCCTGCACTGCCATCTTCCTTAAAACCTTGTGTTATTATCGATTTTAATGCCTGTGGATATAGCGCCAGTGCAACAGGTTCTATTCACAACGTCTGCTTACATATTATACATTTGAAGTGTGAAAGTGAACCACTGTCCTTCTGTGCGTGGAAGTTTCTTCCATGGAAGGACTTGGATGTTGCTACTTGAAAGACTACAGGTGGGTTTTAAAGTAACTTTTCTTTACCGAGCACATTTGATCTACTGTCCAAAGACTTATTTCCTGACGGCTTTTAAGGGTGAATTTTTTGTCTTTTACAAACTTGTACCCGTTTTCTCAGTTTTTGTTTTTTCATAATCTGTAGACTTTCCTAATATTGAAAACCCCTTTATTTTAATGTGATGGCAGGCACATTTTGACCAATAATAATAATAATAATAATAATAATAATAATAATAATAATAATAATAATAATAATAATAATTGTTATTATTATTATTATTATTGGACTTAGGAAGCAGACCCTCTCTCAAGCATCCGATGTTTGGCAGCTCCAGGCGAAAGCTCGCTTTAAGAAAGAGAGAGAGAGAGAGAGAGAGAGAGAGAGAGGAGAGAGAGAGAAAATCGTTAATGACTTTGATGACTATGGTATCATAGTTTATCTGAAAAATTCAAATATATACACCTATTTTGACACTGTATTTGATCATGACCTCTATAGGCGCTCAACTAGCCTGTTTAAGCGGCACGGAAGCCGCCGCTATTCGTAAAATAGAGGAGAATCTCTACAAGTATAACCGCTGCTGAAGTAGCCATTACTTTTAATATGTATTATTATTATTATTATTATTAGTTTATTATTATTATTATTATTATTTTATTAAAAGTAATGGCTACTTCAGCAGCATTACACTTGTAGAGATTCTTCTTCTATTTTCCGATAGCGGCTTTTTCCGTGCTACTTAGACAGGCTAGTAGAGCGCCTATGGAGGTCATGATCAAATACAGAGCCAAAATTTGTGTATATATTTGAATTTTACAGATAAACTATGATACCATAGTTATCAAAGTCATTAACGATATATATATATGTCTCTCTCTCTCTCTCGTCTCTCTCTCTCTCTCTTTTGAAGCAAGCGAGCTTTCGTCTGGAGCTGCCAGACATCCTCGGGCTGGAAGCTGAGGGTGGACTGATCTTGAAGCGGTGTCCGTCCTCGTTTATATTTGGAGTTGACAGCAGGGGTCTGCCCCATGCTGATCTACTATTGGCTGGTGGCGGTAGGTTTTCGCTTTCATTGGTGGCTTGAAACCGGGTCTCAAGCCACTTTCCATGCGTTGATGGTTGCGATACTGTAAGTCCTGCAGCCGCCTAGACCTCCTTAGCGGCGCGGTTACGTCGATGGGCGTTTCGCTATGCTGCGGGACGTCACGGCTACTTGATTATGATTGGCTGCGGGAGTATCTCGTTCGGGGGCGTCGTCTTCCGTGGAGTTGTCGTGCTCGGTGGTGTCATTGTTGGTGGCAGGTCTTCTCATACTCGTAGGGAGGAGAAATTCTTCCTGCGTCGTATTTAGTGTAGGTCTTACTTGCTGGATGAGAAGCGCCTCCAGCAGGCGTAACCGACGGGCATCAGGGGCCTTCCCGATGATCTTCGTGTTTTGGATGATCACATCCCGGGAGATGGCCTCTTGATGTTTGGTGCGTGCGTGATTTTTGTTTTTGATAGCCCCCTCTTGGGGCGTTGGCACGAGAGTCTCTTTCGACAGGCGCATGGTAGTCATACCAACGTAGGCGCCGCTGCAACCGCGGACTGGGCATGTATACTGGACAAAACCACATGCGTCTGCTTCAGGGGTCTCGTACCTGTGGAGAGGGGTTATTTTTTCATAATAAGGTCGCGCGTCCTCCGATTCTGGTAGTAGATAATTAGGTCGATTTTATTTTTGTGTCGTCGGTCGGGGATACATTTTCAGAATAATTTTCTTGACTGAGTCCTCTTCTTCACGGTAATGTGAGCTCATGAAGGCTTTATAATACAGCTTGATATTATCCTGGGCGGGGTTTGCGGCTCTCACTACCGTACCATTTCTCCAGGGCTGTACGGACTTCTCTGCTTATTAATTTATTTTGAATACCCGTTATTTACGAGTACTTGGGAGCGCGGTCGAGTTCCTGATGAGTGTCCTGCCAGGTCGAGCAGTGGAGAGGGCTCTCCTGACGAAGGCCCTGACGGTCGTGCTTTTGAATCTGGCGGGGCACTCGCTGTCACCATTGAGGCAAAGTCCTAGGTTGGTTTTCTTTGTGTAGACGGAAGTACGGAGGCCGTCTTCCGTCTTACTCACAAGGACGTCGAGGAAGGGGAGCCGATCGTCGGTGCTGTATTCAACAGTGTAATTCAGCACGCTGCACTGCTGAAATGCCTGACGGAAGCTTCTACCTCATTAAATCGGCGTCGACTTGAACAAAGATGTCGTCGATATATCGTCCATATCTGCGGGGTTGCTGCATCCTAGCGAGACTCGTTCCTCCACGGTTCCCATGTAAAAGTTAGCGAAGAGCACCCCCCAGTGGGGAGCCCATCGCTACGCCGTCCTTTTGGCGGTACATCTGTCCTCGGTGGTGGAGAAAAGGGCCTTCTTCGTTTTTTTTTTCCTAGCTCCTCCTCAGTATCAACAATCACAACATTTTCTCCCTCATCTCACCTGCATTTTTTTTTTCACAAGAAGGCTCTAATGTTAGTTCTCAGTTTTAACAGGTAATATTCTCTTGGTAATTGGTAATTTTGTTCTGGTAATTACTCATTTTTCGTATTTTTAACGTTTTGATAAATACTTTGTTGTCAAACTTGACGCTGAGTATCTGTGCTTTGCATCATTTACGGGCCTCTCTCACAGCAAGATTCCAGGCTTACAAAAGGTCCGCCAAGTCTTCAACAACACATCAGCACCGATAACAAAAACAGAAACCCTGAATAGCATCATATCTCTAATATGTTCTGGAGGGTAGCGTGACGGAGGTTTTATGTAATTAGTCCAACTAAGATGCAAGAACAATCTAGGAAAAAGTAATCAGATACTTTCTGTGGGATGTTAACTTCAGTTACTGGACATTTCTTTGTAAACTCGAATGTTTTCAGGTCGGCTCTGTATCTGTTTACAAACACACACATACATACATATATACATTATGTGTATATATATATATACATATATAGATATATATATATATATATATATATATACATATATAATATATATGTGTGTGTGTGTTTACAAACACACACATACATACATATATACATTATGTGTGTATATATATATACATTATATATATATATATATATATATATATAGTATATATATATATATATATATATATATATATGTATATATATACTATATATATATATATATATATATATATATATACATATATATATATATATATATATATATATATAGTATATATATATACATATATATATATATAGTATATATATATATATATATATATATGTACTATATATACTATATATATATATATATATATATATAGTATATATATACATATATATATACATGTATATATATATACTATATATATATATATATAATATATATATATATATATATATATATATATATATATATGTATATATATATACACACACATAATGTATATATGTATGTATGTGTGTGTTTGTAAACAGATACAGAGCCGACCTGAAACATTCGAGTTTCACAAAGAAATGTCCAGTAACTGAAGTTTAACATCCCATCAGAAAGTATCTGATTACTTTTCCTAGATTGTTCTTGCATCTTAGTTTGGACTAATTACATAAAACCTCCGTCACGCTACCCTCCAGAACTATTATTAGATATGATACTATTCAGGGTTTCTGTTTTTGTTATCGGTGCTGATGTGTTGTTGAAGACTTGGCGGACCTTTTGTAAGCCTGGAATCTTGCTGTGAGAGAGGCCCGTAAATGATGCAAAGCACAGATACTCAGCGTCAAGTTTGACAACAAAGTATTTATCAAAACGTTAAAAATACGAAAAATGAGTAATTACCAGAACAAAATTACCAATTACCAAGAGAATATTACCTGTTAAAACTGAGAACTAACATTAGAGCCTTCTTGTGAAAAAAAAAATGCAGGTGAGATGAGGGAGAAAATGTTGTGATTGTTGATACTGAGGAGGAGCTAGGAAAAAAAAAACAGCGATCAAAATTACAAGAAGACTATCAGGGGTGACTAACCTTTTCTCTTCGAAGAAAAACGGAGCAACGAACAAATGCTAATGGTGTTTGAAGATGCCACTCCCTGATCAAAAAGTAAGAGCAACCCTTCTCAAAAATCAATCTCAGATCGGAAAATTAATACCCAAGTGATACTTCAAAAATAATCTGAAAGAGGTTACAGTGAATGCAACACAACACATAACATATGCATTTAAGTAAATTATCTCACAGAATCCTTCAGCAAAATCAAAGGTTAATCAAATATCATTCCCATCAGTGCACTAATCTACACCCAAATAAAAAAATAAATAAATAAATAAAAAAACAGCAAATGCGAAAGTAAAGCTTTTCATTCACCCATCCGAACATCAACACAGGGAAAACTACGCCTTTAATATTGCACGATCCATCAAAGTTCTCTGCAAAGGAGGAAAACTATCTACGTATGAGGTGATGATTTACAAGAGGAAGAAGAAAAGCAAATGATGATGGCTGAACGAAATCCTCCTCCTCCTTGAAGACCTGATAAATGGAAGGGAGATTAGAGCATCCTCGGATGCTACAGCTTCCGTCTCTGCGATTTATATGAGGGCCTTGGAGGAGGAGGAGGAGGGAGAGGAGGAGGGGGAGGAGGAGAGCGAGTAATTGTAATACTTAGGCTTCTTTATGGGGAGAGAACAGGGCCCAGATAAAAGGAGCGCGTGAGGCTAAAGCGATTCTTTGAGTGATTTAAACCATACGTATCTTATGATTAAACGAGGGAGTTATCACAAGACACGCATACAATACAAAGGAAGGATGGAGAGAGAGAGAGAGAGAGAGAGAGAGAGAGAGAGAGAGAGAGAGAGAGAGAGAGAGCCCTTCATACCATGGTAAACATCTAAACTTCCTCGATTGACTGAAAACAGCCAAATCGTGGTTATCAAATGAAGGGGGATGGAAGTTTCGATGACCCTCAAAACTGCAACGTTCCCCATTATGAGTATCATAACAATGGGCTTGGAAGCAGGATGAAAATTTCATAGACCAATTGAGTTTATTATCTATATATCGTTGAACGTTTTCACAACTACTTCTCTGTTAACTACTGACGTATACACTTGTTAAGCTGTGGCAGTGATTGAGTCGTCTTGAAGAAAAACGGCAGGTTTTTATCGATTCTCACCAGTTGCTGTATACAATGCCAACTAATTTAATGCATTTCTCAACTCTTCCTCTAGTTAATGAGAAATATTATTTGCATTGGGCACCTTCCACTTCTGCATTATCCAGAACGGCTTTCTTTAGTCCTAAACATGTAACAGCTCTTAAAATTACTAATTTCTTCGACAGAGGACTGTACTTGCTTTGAAGAGACTAATATTATTTTCATTTTTATATGCATTCACTTCGGAGCAGATTTATCTTTCCTTAAAGTATACTGTACATCAATCATATTTTTATTACATGTGGTTTTTGTTTTGTATTCTTATTGTAATTGGATTTATTTCCATTTACTCTCTACTAATACTAACTTGCCCCTTTCCTGACCATTTTCTCTTCTTACATATACTTAGGACCATTCTGCCCCTGACATTCAAGCTCCATCTGAACATATCTTTACAACACTATTTACTATTGTTTTCAGTTTGCGTTCAAATTACCTAGCATAACGATCACTTGTTCAAATTCAGTCAGACAGATTCACTCTTCCATAAATACTATCATTCACTTACAATCTTTTTCCTATCCTAGATCATTTAAACTTACCATCACAACCAAACCTCCTGCCATTCTCAATTCAACCGAAATACTTCGGGGATCAATGTATATGTAACATTTAAATCAGTTTCAGTCTTCCTGATAACTATGAAGCCTAACTCCCTTTCTAAGTTTGTAAGACAATCACGCCTTACTGATCTAGGTTCTGTGCACGGCACCAAATATGCTTTTCTTTTTTTATCTGTCTCGGTAAATGCCATCACATACATACTTCTTCTTTATGTGACCTTGACTGCCTACCCAAATTTTCATGACTTGAGCTACGCACAATTTCCAGAATGTTTTTGTTTTATTTTTTTTGACGGAATCTTACAAAAACAAAGTGACATGAAGTTGGACTCGGAAGAGTCAGACGTATCATTAACTGGAATTTTCTCCCAACATCAAGTTTCATAACCAACCTGTAACTCCTCTGCCTTGGGAAACCAAACGTTTATATTTGAGTCATTGTCACCGGGGCCTTTTAATTCCATAATGTGAGTCGATGTTTTCCTTTTTTCTGGAAGAATATAACAACACGATCACTTGTAACGCACCATGTCAAATCCATCCGAACTTTATAGTTTGTGAATAACTTACCCCATTTTGATAAATATTTCCTGACCTGTATGACAGTTTTACCTTTATCTAATCTTGCAAATGTGTATTCCACGAAAACCAAAAAAAACCAACAAATGGAAAAATGAAACACAAATACAAAAGAAAGCGAAATACTGGGCAGATATCTCCCCCAGTATTGACAATCGAGCAGCAGCAGATCTGAACAGAAAGAATCGCTCTCGCTGTCAGACAAGTCTCTTTGGGAGTCCTTTTCTATTCAATCCTAAAATTGAGATTATCTCCGCTGAATGCTTCCCAACCTCCGGCTTTCGTCTCGGAAGCACCAGAGGAACTCTTGCATTACCTACAAGGCGAGGCGGCTGTTGGGATTTTATTCTATTTCATTTGAATTTCTGTTCTCGCTGCCAAGCGTTCCTATTCCTTCCTGCTCTCGCAGCCTTTCCGACGTCGCTTGATATTTCAAAAAAAAAAAAAAAAAAAAAAAAAAACCGCTTCCACATTCCGCAGGTGTCCCTGATAGGAAACTATGCATTATCGATGACCAAAGCAAGCACGCAAGGGATTTGGTGCTTGCGAAGATCAGGTAAGAAAGGTGAGTTTGTGAAAATACAAACGCATTTCTTTCATATATATCTATAGTATGTGTATATTCCGTTTGTATCATATCACATAGAGAGAGAGAGAAAGAGAGAGAGAGAGAGAGAGAGAGAGAGAGAGAAGAGAGAGAGAGATTTACCTTTAAGTCTTAAAATCTTATATACAATGAGTGGTTATAGCATATCGTTTATAGTGATTCAAAACGTACGCTTAAAATTTAACTTCTTGAATGTATCGGGCAACGAAGGGATTTACTTTATTATGAATGACAGATTGACGGACAGATTAGATTGACAGGCAGACAGGTAGTTAGGTAGGTAAAATAAAAGACAACGAGGCAACTATGGATTTCTCCTTCATCAGTCACACTTCTGTCAGAAGTTACGTCAATGCACTTTTCTGAAACAGCTCATAAATTGTGGCTGCGTCCTTCAAGATGAAAGCTCCCGACTCTCTCTCTCTCTCTCTCTCTCTTCAAAAGCTCCTCTAGAGCTAACCAACATTTTCGAATTTCCTTCCTTCCCTAACGAACGATTGCTTCTGCGAGGAACCCAAACAACATAGAATGTCTGTTCTCTACCCGAGGTACTTTTTTAACATCGAGGAATATCTTTACGCAGAGTCTGGCTAAGTCTTTGGGTAACGATTCTTACCTATTTCAGATAATCCTACATGTGCTTTCACACCATTCCAATCTGATATGTATACTGCATGTCTGTACCATCAATTATATATATATATATATATATATATATATATATATATATATATTATATATATATATATATAACATTTAGGAGTCCAGGAAGACAGCGAATCTAAGAAGCATTCTTTATTTATATGGAGAAACGTTTCATGTTGCTTCCAACACATCATCAGTCTGCAATAATTAAAATTCTCACTTGATAAATTACAAGTTAAAAGTACAAATTATTACCTATAAAAAATCAGCTAAAAATAATTTTAAAGCTTTAAAAATAACAACAAAACAGTATAAGTTGAGAAAGGCTACCTATTCATGGTAAGGAAAAGAGCCAAGTGATCACAACAGTACATACATGGCCAGAAACACTTAGGCCAGAGAGAGAGGAGACGAAGAAACAGAGTTTTAAGACTGGAGAGGGGTGCTTGATAAAATAGACTCAAGGGTCGTTAAGTAGGCTGTTTGTTTAGTAGAGCCTATTATTGAAATATGCTTTTTATTCCACATTAATTTTGCATTTGGATGTATGAGTCCTTATATTTGAAAATTCGGGATTGGATATTCTTGACCACTGATCTATAACTAAGACCTAGATGTCGCTAACTAACGAACCTGCAACAGCCTTCGAGAGGATCCAACGTAACTACCAAGGCATCTTGGGCATTGAAATTTATATATGTTGATATCATGAAATCCTGAAGCTTGTCCTTATAACTAAAGGAACCTCCAATTTTCTTTGAGTTCATAGGAATGAGGTTTAATTTAAAAAATCCTATTTCTTTTCAATAATTTGTTTAACCTTGGAACGTAAATTGTCGGAGTGAATATAGGAAATAATTTTGGAACATTAAAGTTCAATGTAGGTTTGGAAACAAACCTTGCTAATATTTGTTGATAATACTAAAAACTAATTTTCTTCGGGAATGAGTTTTTTAGTGAAATACTCAAGTAAATATTTAATTTCATTATGAAAAGAGGCCAAGTCTGAGGTATATCTAAGTGCTCTAAAAACAAGAATGGTGATAGCATTTATTTTAAAAGAATGGAAACATGAAATAAAGAAAATTGATGCCTAACCCGTAAAGGTATTTTTCCTGAAAACAGAAGTACTAAAACCGTGGTTATGTCTAATAACCTTAACATCTAAAAATGCAATAGGGTTGTCCCTTCTCCTGTTCTAAAGTAAACTTCATGTTAGGATGTATGTTATTAACATATTCCAACAATAATTGACATTGCCAGAATGTTTGAACAAGGTAAATGTATCATCAACATATCTTCTGTAATATGTTGGATTTAAAAGCTCTCCAGGGCAACTATTTAAAATTCAAATTCCTCCAAATGACCCATAAAAAAGTTAGCAAACAACGAGCCTCATATAAATTGAAGCATGCTTTCTTAGACTGCTGTCTCCTGGGACTCCTGAATGTTTTTATCAACGATTTTCCTGATATATATATATATATATATATATATATTATATATATATATATATATATATATATATATATATATATGCGTGTATGTGTGTGTAATTGTAATAGCTACAATGGCCTCTTAACTTCTTGATTCTTTGCGTTTATTTGGATACGCTTGTCACTACATAGCCTTAAGATTAAAATTCAAAGATATATACACACACACATATATATATATATATATATATATAGTGTGTGTGTGTATTGCTGCTTAAACATACACACATACACGAACCTATCTGGGTAGGTATAATATATGCATACGAGGGACTCTATCTCTCACTCCACCACAATATGTTCACCTCTCACATCGAACATATTATGATTGATTATCCAAATCTACTATAGCATCAACATGTAACGCTAGTCTTCTTTTCATTCACGAAAATAGAAAAAAAAATGTCGGTACTAATTAGGCAGCTTAATTTCCTTAACTGAATGATTTCTATATTTAAATTTCTAACCCTGTTTCGGCGTAGAGATGACTGTCTCTTTCCCACCCACACCACACAGAGCTTTTATCCTCTTCTCTTTCTCGCAATTGCCCCAAACAGTTAATTGCATCATGGAATTGCGCAGCTGGAACGCTTTGGTCTGGAAATGAGTTACAGCGCAATAACTGAGGGAAGTAAACAAGAAAAAGATAACGATTATAAAAGAGAGAGAAAAAATAAACGGCCAGGGTAGTTCCTCTGAATATAGCACTCACATTATTTCGTCCAGAATTAATTAAATTTAGAGGGACATTAATTCTCATCGCAGATTTTACACAAAGAGCAGGTGGAGTCTGTTGCAAAAAAAAAAAAAAAAAAAAAAAAATTACATAAAGGCAGTGCGCGCTTTCCATCGGAGGTAGATTCTACCACTCCAATACATTTGTCAAATTAATCACTAAAAACAAAACGTATTTCATCTCACATTTGCTCTTTATTATTTCTGATTTGTATTAATAGATCCAGAGGGAGGTATAGTGACTAATTGGAACTGAAATACCTCCTCAAATAAGGTCACAGACAGACAAGACATAATTGTAACCTTTGACTCTTGCTAATCGTTTTCTGTTTCTGCCACTAACATCTTCCGGTTGCAATAATAATCTCCAACATATAAAAGATTTACTTTTCAGGAGAGAGAGAGAGAGAGAGAGAGAGAGAGAGAGAGAGAGAGAGAGAGAGAGAGAGAGAGAACGTGGCTTTCAGTACACAATCACCTCAAGAAGAATGACTTTTTTTTTTTTTTTTTTTCCCCAAAAATATGAATCATGGCGACGGCCATATGCAATCTCAGCCCAGCACGTTGATACCGGAGGCTTTTTAATCGAAGCCAATTCATTCGGACACAATATCAGACCCGGGGAGAAATGACCCCGTTTTGTGAACTCACTCCGGCGCCCACGGGGCACGGTGCGCTGGCCGAGGTCAACCCACCGGAAGGGAGACAATGCCCCTTTGTTTACGGTTGTTAGCGAAATGAAAAAGCGCTAAGGAGCTGCTGTTGTCCTCCCAACCGATTGCAATGGGACTTAGAATGTAATGGAAGAATTCACTTGAGAAAGTGTTCTGGTACTGGGAATTGCGTTTAAAGATTGGTATATCTGTCTTCAATGCTTACCATCAATTTTCTCTAAGGTTATTTTTGGCAAAGTGATCTTTAAATCGGTTCGATATACAGTATACATCGATAAAACTGTTTAGTCGTTTCTAAGCAATGATTTTCATTCAAAACGAAAAAAAATAAATATCAAGAAATACCAATACGACAGAAAAATCATTATAGGATTGAAGTATCATGCATGGAAAACCTCAATTAACCGATATCTTATCATCTCGTAAAAAGTAAAAAGCCTAATTACTGAAAACCAAAAATAAATTTCATTCACATTACTCAATGTTTATGAAAAAAGGATCATATGAACATTAGGACTATTTAATGAATGGAAAACGTGAAACGGTCAATATGCAAACATTGTGCGCATCCAAATTCTCATTCATCCTCAGTGTCAACAAAGTTTAGCCTTAACTTTGCTTCCTAACAAGTGTGGGTTGATCTCAACAGGGAATGGTAATATTTGTTTTCAGTTATTTTCTCTTTGATTTTCAAGACTTCGAAAGAGTGTATGAAAATAATGGTTAAGCTATGGAGACGTTTACAAGCACAAACACACATATTGGGTCCTAACTTTGGGGTTACGTTCACAATTTCAGAACCGAATATTCCCCGAATATATGAAGAAAAATCCTCTTTTGAGGAGCGTGGCCCAGAACTTGGATCCTTGAGAATCGTATATCTTTTCTTCAGTGAAGCCGAAATGCTGACTGTCGCCACAGTGACGTCAGGGAAAGAATTTTACTGACGAATGAAATAAAAAAATCTTTTTAAAAATTTATGCTTACATTTCTGGTGATGAACTTTTGCAGCCCTACTTTCTAGATGTTTCTCCTCTTTAACTAAACCCTAATTTAAGTTAAACTTATTGACGGCTGAAAAAAATGAAATTAAAAATTATCTTTAAATTTTTAGTGATGAACTTTTACATCCCTACTTTCTTGAGGTTTATCCTCATTAACTAAACCATAGTCTCGATTAAACAAACGTATAGAACATTCACGTAATTAACAAAAAACGAAAATTATGTCATGCCAAACTGCAGAGAACATGAAAAAACGGAATATGAATTTCACTCCTTAACCATGGCATTACTTTGACAAAAAATATTTAGAAAAAACCAGTGAGGAAATCTCTTTATGTATTCATTAACTTAAAACTCTCAATAAAAGATTTCCTTTCCTCAGAATGTATCTGGATCAAGCAGAAGACCATCGTAAAGAAACAAATAAGGGGAGTTTTCGAGGAATGAAAAAAAAAATATAAACAAACAACGTATGAACAGTCGTTAATGGCGGTGATATAACCTTACCTTACAAAATCCATAACAAGAACAGAACTACAAACCCTTACCAGAATTTAGCAGCTGAACGTATTTCTCACATTAACAGTCTTATTATTTATGACAAACTTTACAAAGCTCAAAATGAATAGGGTGAAATATGTGGACATATATATATATTGAATAAAGGAAAAATGGCTTAATTTCCGCGATGAACTGCAACGTTTTCAACAACTAAAAATAAAATAAAAATAAAATGAAAAAAAAGTCTCATGAGTGGACTTCAAAGCAATGATTTTAAATCATCCCCCAGGAAATGCAAGAAACCGAGGGAGCTTCGCTGGAATAGTTTAAAGAGATATATTTTATCATTTCAAAGGGGCGACCAGAGGTTTCATAAATACTAAATAACTAAAAGAAAACATAGGACTTCCATTTTATGGCTTTGGAGATGTCTGGAATATGCTCAGTATTAGTGGGGTTGGTTCGAATCCACGAGAGACGAAATTATTATCAACTAAAGATTCCCCTACGGTTTACATATATGAAAATATATTAATTCCGAGGTAGAGCGAATTGGATATTAAAGGGCATTTGTAGCTTCATGCATGAATACTCTGGACACACGCTTACTGCTCTTGCAGATGATGCTACTCTGCGACGATTCCATCTTTTTTAATTGCTGATCCCCATAACAGAGGAGATTTACTTCAATTTAGCACAAATTCTGTGCAATGCAGGTCAATCCTATCAACACTCGAGATGAAGCTAAATGAGCTCATAGTGCAAGTTATGGAGGTGAAAATATTATATTAAAAACTCACGTATGTCCTGACAGTTTGAAGTTGAATATAGGATTTAGGCCAAAGGGCAAGCACTGGGACCTATGAGGTCATGCAGCGCTGAAATGCAAATTGACAGTAATAGGTTTGAAAGGTGTAACAATAGGAATACCTCGCAGTTGCTCTATGAATCAAATATTAGGAGACGGTGGAAAGTAAGTTGAAGAAAGAGAATATGCAAGGAGGTACAGTAAAAGGAACGAAGAGGTCGCAGCTAGGGAACCGTAGGCACACTGCAAAGACCTTAAGTAATGCCTCCAGTCCCTGACAGTAGGTCCTGGGGCAATGGATACTTACAGAAAACAAGAAATCTTCATAACAACGTGTTCCGTTTAACCATAATGAAACCGATTACAAATTCTTTAGGAATCAATCCTGACTGCAAATTCACTGTTTTGAGATACAAGCCCATCTATAATGGTTTTTGGTGACCTTGTCTTGAATGGTGTTTGGTCTGTTTGGTATTCAGCAGCTGAATCACTTAACTTATGATGGACACACTTCAGTTATAGCTTGCATTCTGCTTTATCAATTGGGGTTGGCTAATAATAATAATAATAATAATAATAATAATAATAATAATAATAATAATAATAATAATACAATAATAATTTCGTAATTCACCTCTCTCTCTCTCTCTCTCTCTCATCTCTCTCCCTCTCTCTCTCTGACGGGGTTTCGGAAGTCACGAAAGGCCGTTGGTCCCGTTCCTGAATAACCACTGGTTCCATGCAACGTAAAAATACCATGCGAGCACACAAACAACGACTCTCTCTCTCTCTCTCTCTCTCTCTCTCTCTTCCCCTAATTAATATTTCATTTAATGCATAATTCTAGTCACCGCTTCTACAATCCATTCCACGCACATCTTTACAAAAATAGATTTTCTTTCTGTCGATAATCTTTATTGCTCTGTCAATCTGCGCTCTCACTAATTCCCCCGTAAAACAAGTCCATTCAATAATTTCCCATTTACCTTAAAACAATTTTCCCTGCCGATGTCGTCCATCCACGACCCACGTGATAAAACATTGCCAGACCAGAATTAAATCCGTCCTGTATTACATTTCTTGGAATTCTGAATTGAAAGCTTTCATGCTTTTGCATTTTACGTCTTCATTCTGGTCCAAGACTTCCAGCATAACAAGCAATAAAGTTTGCTTTCATTTCTCCCGCGAATAAAGGAGTCTATCTCCTACCTTCTCCCCACATGTACAGCTAACATTGCATCATTTTGCATTGCATTTATTTTCATAAATTCATGTCTTCTCCGCCTTCCTATTTCGGTTTTCCATAAACTACAGAATCCTTTCATTTTCGTATTTTGCCAGCCTATTGATCTCCTAAGCTGCCACTTCCTCTACTCCAGCTTCAACTCAGTCTCTTTTTTTTTTTTCTTTTTTTTAGTTAATTTAGCATTCATAAAAAACGCCCAATGAAAATTAATATCACCTTCACATTCCTCGCTAATGCGCATCTAATTCTGTTTTTATATTCAGACACTTTTCTCTTTGCTGAAGACACGGCCACCATCCTTATACTTTCTGCTCTCCTCATTGCCACACATCCTCATGTACACTACAAACTTTACTTACATCACAACAGTGGAATGGTTTTTCTTAGCAGTGAGATACACCAAAAACACTGAGACATGAAATAAGAGTGAAAGTTTGGGCAAATCAAAAATCCAGTCAAAACATGTAAACAAATACGAATGGAATACGAAAACCCGTAAAACAAACTGTAGACTTTTCGAGTCCCTAATATAATTCCACTTGATCCAAAAAAGGGTTTTATTGGATGCCGGACCAAAAATTTCTGACGTCGAAAAGATCACGGATTTCACCTCCTAGAGTCGAATTTCCACAGATCTGGTGAATATGACTGGCAACATATAATAATGATATAATATATATTATATATATATATTATATATATATATATATATGTATATATATATATATACATACATATATATATATATATATATATATTATATATAAACATATATATCTATATATATATAATATATATATATAGTTATATCTTTTATTTTATATTTTATATACTATATATATATATATATATTATATATATATTGTATATATATATATATATATATATATATATATATATCTATATTTTACATATTTATATTTTTATATACATATATATATATCTATATATACTATATCAATATCCATATCATATATATATTTTATATACATATAAATATATTATATATATAGTATATATATATATATATATATATATATATATATATACTATATATATATATAGATAAATATATAGTCCTGCCATCATATTCACCAAGATCTATGGAAATTCGACCTCTAGGAGGTGAAATCCGTGATCTTTTCGACGTCCAGAATTTTTGATCCGGCATCCAATAAAACCCTTTTGCAGGATTCAAGTGGAATTATAGTTAGGGACTCGAAAAGTCTACAGTTTTGTTTTACGGGTTTCGTAGTTTTCTATTACGTTCATGTATTTGTTATTCCTTTGTATTTGTTTACATGTTTTGACTTGGATTTTTTAGTTACCCAAACTTTCACTCTTATTTCATGTCTCATGTATATATATATATAATATATATATATATATATATATATATATATATATATATATATGTATGTATGTAATATATATATATATATATATATATATATATATATATATATATATATATATATATATATATATATGTATGTACGTATGTGTATATATATATATATATATATATATATATATATATATATATATATATATATATATATTAAATATATATATATATATATATATATATATATATATATAAATATATACACTATATATAGTGGCTATGATGCCAACAAAGTACATAGGAATGGATAACAGAGGCTGCTAACTGAAAGTCAAGGAAAGAAGACTGGCTGGTAATTTCATCCCTGAAGAGTCAATGAGATGCAGGAGGCTCTATACCCTTCTGATGCCGCCCCTTCCAAAGGGATGAATCTTTTGTGCAAAAAACTTCCTATAACATGATCCCCTTCATACATCTGCATGGTGGGCTTATTGGCAGTGTGTTGAACCCCATTCAGACAATGCGCAGGACACTCATATCTTGCCTGAACAGTCCTGATTCCTCTATCAAGTTTCCCCTTGCAAGAAATGGGCGAATTAAGGAGACATTGATATATTTTTTTGCCTTACATATTTTCCTCTTACAGGGTGTGGCTCCAGAGGGTATAAGATTCAGAAAGGTACTTCTGGGATGAGACTGCTATCGCCTAAGCCCTTCCACACCCGGAGTAACTTAACACAGTCGTGTAACCATCAAAATCATAACTCGCAGCTTAGCTCAGCAGAGGCCCAAATATCCCCGTTGTCATCAAGCGCTAAAAATATAGCTGCAGGGTACGAGAATCCATGCATACACTCACATACACACACACACATATATATACTAGCTGACCAACCCGACACTGCCCGGGATAACTCTGAATGACAACAGATAAACTTACTCTTTCTCCCTCACTTTTTTCCTCTTTCTCCTCCCTAACACCCCGTCTACTGTCTCTCACTTCATCTCACCCCCACTCTTTCTCTCTCTCTCTTTTTCTGTCCAACCTTCCCTAACTATTTCCCTCTTTCTTCTCCCCAACACCTCCTCTACTCTATCTCTCTCTCTCACCTCCTCTCCCTCTCACTCTCTCTCTCTGTCACCCTCTTTCCAACACCCACCCCCTTTGGTGCCATTGATATCTCACCCCCAAAAGTATTCTTTTCCAGATAGTAAGTCATATGTAAACAGATTTTAGGCATGATGAATTCATCAAGTTTATTTAGTTACAAAGTCTAAGGAAAGAATCAGCACCATTCAGATCTGACCTTCCCACTCTCGACCCCATTTGGTGCCCTTTTAGAAACGGCCCTCGAATTCCGGATTTTGACTAAAACCTTTCTAGAGGGGGAGGGGAGTCTATAGCAAAAATTTGGTAGCCCTAGCTTTTATAGTTTGGGTGTGCATAACGAACAGACAAACAAGTGGACAAAAATTGCCTTATATATATATATATATATATATATATATATATATATATATATATATATATATATATATGTGTGTGTGTGTGTGTGTGTGTGTGTGTGTGTATAAATTTATATAGATAGACAGACAGACAGACGGAAACTAAATATAAAATATCTGCCATTCGCAATCACCAGTCCTATGGAATTCGACCTCTTGGAAGTGAAATCCGGCATCCAATAAAACTCTTTCGCAGGATTCAAGTGGAATAACATCAGGGACTCGAAAAAGTCTGGAGTTTTATTGTCCAAGTTTCGTGTTTCTATTACGTTCATGTATTTGTTTATTTCCTTTGTATTTGTTTACATGTTTCGACTTCGGATTGTATATATATCTAAACTTCTTTATTCCACGTCTCAGTATTTTTGGTGTATCTCGCTCTTAAGCAGAAACCCTTGCCGTGTGCTCTTTCCACAGTAGTGGTGTGTAAGTGTTTCTGAGTGTACTTCAGGACGTGTGAGGAGAATGATGAGAGCAGGAAGTATAAAAGGACGATGGTCGTGTCTTCAGCTGAGAGAACCATCTGGGAATACAACTAGTGTCGTTTAACGAGGAATATCTAATTGGTATTAATAATCAGCATCCTCTTTAAGCTTGATTACTAAACTGAATAATAAAACGAAACTGGGTTTAAACTGGAGTTGAGGCAGTGAGAGCTTCGTAGTTCTATTATAGTAGATTCACACCAACCGTACAGCAGGAGTCTAGTCCAGTCCCTTACGAC
>NC_061097.1:23401261-23408761 GCF_015104395.2 Macrobrachium nipponense
TATAGGCCTAAATTCAATGTAGTGACAGAAATAAACACAAAATGAGACCTCCATTCTTCGGTTGCAGCCACAGCCTCGATCTTTGTCTTCGCTTTTGTTTTCAAGATAAAGCTGCTTCTCTCAACACTTGATCGGTGGCTTCCAAAAACATTCAAGACAACGATGAATGAGTGACACAATTGAATGTGTATATTTGTGTATTGATACATCTGATTTTTTATAGAAGTGTTTATGCTGATCAGTTCTTCTTTGGACGAGTGGATTACGTGCTCGCCTACCCATCGTTAGTCGAGAGTTCGACTCCCCGCTCTGCCAATGTGGAATCAGAGGAATTTATGTCTGGTGATTAGAAATTCATTTCTCGATATAATGTGTTCGGATCCCACAATAAGCTGTGCGTCCCGTTGCTAGGTAACCATTTGGTTCTAGTCACGTGAAAATATTTAATCCTTCGGGCCAGCCCTAGGAGAGCTGTTAATCAGCCCAGTGGTCTGGTTAAACTAAACATATGCTTAACTTATTATCTTCATCAGGCAATGTTTTAAAACGTAAGCTAGTTATGAAATTTGTTTATTTATTGGTTCCTCTCACAGTAATTGCAAACTACAAAACCGGTGAGCTCTTAACTGTCCCCTGAATAATTGAGACCGTGCCCTAATTCTGAGATGTAAGCTAGTATTGCACCAACCCCAGTTCTTTTGCCGTGCCCCTAGGTTAGGTTAGGTTGGGTTAGATTGATAACCCTAAAGGAATTCGGGTGTGAGAACATAGAGATTATTTTAAAGAAATTTCCATGGTTAGTTTTCAAGATATGGCGTCCCGCTTTTTGCAAGTGAATTTAGAGGTACTGTTTTTTTTTTATCCTGTAAATTACGCCTAATATGTCTAACAAATTTGGACCGGAGTAAAAATTCAGTTCGGGGTGAAAAGTAATACCAAATATTAATATCCATTTAAAAACCAAAGATTTTTATGTCGCTGGGAGCGGGAAAAAGGTCTTTGCCTTCCTGATGTTATAGACCTTAATCTTTCACTGATGTTTCTTCCTTCACAGTCATGGAATTAAAACTGAGGATCAGGTGGAGACTCCTAGCGTGGATTTCACTGGTTAATTTCCTTTAGTATCAGTCAATGTTCAAACTATTGGCTTCATGAAGAAAAAAAAAAAAAAAAACTGCCCCATAGATACGTACAATTTCTTGTCAAGGTTATTTACCTACAACGTCTCCTGAACTGGTCACAGGTTATAATCCCAGTTTTCAACAAAAGGCGATAGGGGGCTGGTAACATCTGAGAAATGGGTGTTCGTGTCTTGCCTTTAACGAGCTAGGTTTTTTTTTTTTTTTTTTTTTTTGCTGACCAATATTTTCCAAGAACTTAAAAATTTATTTATTTCAGGTCGCAATTTTAGTTGCTTCCTACCGAGGAAGTATGACGCGCTTATCAAGCATTTATTCTAGGTCTTTTTTTTGCTTGTTTCATATGAACACTACTACACAAATACTACTACTACTCTACTACTACTACTACTACTACTAATAATAATAATAATAATAATAATAATACACGAAAGGAAGGAGGAGAGGACTACTAAGTGTAGAGGACTGCGTCACATCGAGAACAGAGCGCTGGGGCAATATCTGAAAACCAGTGAAGACGAGTGGCTAAAGAGTGCATGGGAAGAAGGACTAATAAAAGTAGACGACGGCCCAGAATATACAGAGACAGGAGAATGACGACAGAACAGAGGACTGGCACAACAAACCAATGCACGGACAATACATAGACAGACTAAAGAACTAGCCAGCGATGACAATTGGCAATGGCTACAGAGGGGAGAGCTAAAGAAGGAAACTGAAGGAATGATAACAGCGGCACAAGATCAGGCCCTAAGAACCAGCTATGTTCAAAGAACGATAGACGGAAATAACATCTCTCCCATATGTAGGCAGTGCAATAACGAAAAATGAAACCATAAACCACATAGCAAGCGAATGCCCGGCACTTGCACAGAACCAGTACAAAAAGAGGCATGATTTCAGTGGCAAAAGCCCTCCACTGGAGCCTGTGCAAGAAACATCAGCTACCTTGCATAATAAGTTGTACGAGCACCAACCTGAGGGAGTGATAGAAAACGATCACGCAAAGATCCTCTGGGACTATGGTATAGAAACGGATAGGTGATACGTGCAAATAAACCAGACGTGACGTTGATTGACAAAGTCAAGAAGAAAGTATCACTCATTGATGTCCAATACCATGGACACCAGAGTTGAAGAGAAAGAGAGGGAAAAAATGGATAAGTATCAAGATCTGAAAATAGAAATAAGAAGGATATGGGATATGCCAGTGGAAATCGTACCCATAATCATAGGAGCACTAGGCACGATCCCAAGATCCCTGAAAAGGAATCTAGAAAAACTAGAGCTGAAGTAGCTCCAGGACTCATGCAGAAGAGTGTGATCCTAGAAACGGCACACATAGTAAGAAAAGTGATGGACTCCTAAGGAGGCAGGATGCAACCCGGAACCCCACACTATAAATACCACCCAGTCGAATTGGAGGACTGTGATAGAGCAAAAAAAAAAAAAAAAAAACAAAAAAAAAAAAAAAAAAAAAAAAAAAAAAAAACAAAAAAAAAAAAAAAAAAAAAAAAAAAAAAAAAAAATAATAATAATAATAATAAACCCCTTGCCTTTTCCTTGTCGCGTTCAAACTCTTCAAACCGGACGAGAAAACAGAAGTAAATTCTGAATGAATTCGTTTTAATACAGTACATTTTCTTCTGGAAGGAATCTGGAAGGAATTGGAAGGAAAAGAGAAAAGATAAGATGTGAATCTGAATAACTCCTTTCTCTCTCTCTCTCTCTCTCTCTCTCTCTCTCTGTCGTCTCTCGATCTCTCTCTCTCTCTCTCTCGTCTGTGTGTGTGTGTGTGTCCAACATCAGTATTATAAATTAAATAATCGAAAATAAGATTTTTAAAAAAAGTCCCTCGAAAGAAGCATTGAGTATTAGAAGTTTCTCTGCAAGATAAAGTTTTCCATTTCGAGACTTTCCTTAAAAGGAAAAGAAGAAAAAATAAAAAACACACACACACACGTCCAGGAACCACCTTCCTGAATCACGAGAAAAGATTTCGTCACCTGGAACTGGTCGTCTATTTCTTCGTCGGTTTCGACCAAAAATCTCTCTGGGACCCGAACCAGAATCTCCCTTCTTAAATATGTTTCCCGTCGACACCCGTGGAGAAATTGCTTTTAAAGTTTTCCAGATTATATTATTATTATTATTATTATTATTATTATTATTATTATTATTATTATTATTATTAAATTATTATTATTTCGGAAGGAGAAACCCTCTCGTAGGCATGTTTTATTAAAAAATGACTGCTGCTTCAGCACTATTAATCTTATAAAGAGTCGTCTCTATCTTTCTGATGACGGCTTTCTCGTTGTTGCTTAGACTGGCGAGCAACGCACCAAAGGGCAATGGTAAAATCGGTTGAGTCATTTGATTTATATTGCTTATACAATTCTCTCTCTCTCTCTCTCTCGTCCTCTCTCTCTCTCTCCTCTCCAACGCTACGTTTCCCCTCCTGATCCCCACAGGACATTATCAGCGATAACTGCTGATGGGACTGAATTCCAGTGCGAGTCCCATCTCCTTATATCGTGAGCCCGCAAAAAATCACGATATAAGGAGATGGACTCGCCACTGGATTCAGCATTTATCGCTTGATAATGTCCTGTGGATCAGGAGAAACGTAGCGTTGAAAGAGAGAGAGAGAGAGAGAGAGAGAGAGAAGAGAGAGAATTGTATAAGCAATATAAATCAAATGACTCAACCGAATTTTACCATGCACCTTTGGTGCGTTGCTTCGCCATGTCTAAGCAACAACGAGAAAGCCGTCATCAGAAAGATAGAGAAGACTCTTTACAAGATTTAATAGTGCTGAGCAGCAGTCTTTTTAGCAAAACATAGTATTTTTATTATTATTGTATTATTATTATTATTATTATTATTATTATTATTATTATTATTAATTATTATTATTATTATAGTGCTGAAAGCACAGTCATTTTTCAGCAAAACAACATATTATTATTATTTCAGTAGATGAAACCTATTCGCAGGGGACAAAGCCCACTACAGGGGCCACTGAATTGAATTAATTTATTATTATTATTTTATTATTATTATTATTATTATTATTATCATAGTAGTAGTATTAGTAGTAGTATGATGAAAATATTCACGGAACGACACAACACAGGGGCCGCTGACTTTTGAAATTTAAATTATTACTTATTATTATTATTATTATTCATATTTATTATTATTATTATTATATATTATTACATAGATGAAAACTATTCACATGGAACAAGCACAGAGGGGCCACTGACTAGAAATTCAATCTTCCAAAGAATGTTGGTTTCACCTCCCACCCAGACCCCCACACTGCAGCGGACTGAGTTTATGATACGGAACCATGATTTTTCATCGGCTTGAATTTGGGAGGGGGCGCGACCCGCAGTATCGACATCGGAGTGGCAATGCACGACACTACCCAGTAAACAAGGCGGTCCCCAGCTGAATGATGACAGAACAACGAAGAATGCATTCGATTTTTTATAAAATTAATTATCTTGCTATTGTTTCTCGTTCACGAATACGAAGAACGGAATTCACATAAATACAGCTGCAATTTTTATAATTTTATTTACACTGAATATTTGCCTGAAATCTGGGGGCTTGGGGGTGCAATTAGAAAAAAAATATCCATGTATTAATTATTTTGTATCAATGGACAAATAAAACTTATTCCCTAAGTTAAAATCGAAAAATATAATGTTTTGAAATTTACAATTAGCTTACTCCTTTGGTCCATTTTCGTTACTCATTTTCATCCCCGTATTTATTTAAAAAACTTGAGAGAGAGAGGAGGGAGAGAGAGAGAGAGAGAGATAGAGAGAGAGAAGAGGTGTGCGGGCGGGGGGGGGGGGGGGGGGGGGGGGTGTTGAGTTGCTGAAAACATGAATAACGGAACACGGTTCTTGCAAGAAATGTCTTGGAAAGCTGTTATATCAATTGTATGACAGAGAAATGAATCACCGCTAGAAACATCGACAAATCTTTTTTTTTTTTTTTTTTTTTTTTTTTTTTTTTTTTTTTAAAATGAAGAAAACACAATCATCCAATCACGTAAGATTCGGATCATTTAAATGGTAAAATATGCCTTTCATGATAATGAATAAAAAAAAAAAAAGATGCTTTTCGTTAATTTTCAAAGACTTCAAGGTGTGACATATGTCAAATATGGGCAGTTAACATTCCAAATCAAAAGTCAATTAAGAACGGATATCCAAACAGCGCTTTTTCGTTACCGATTCGTGACAAGGAATTTGAAAAGGGAATCTATCAAAGGAAACTGAAAAGCAACTACTTTCCTTTAGGACAAAAAAAAAAAATGACCTAGACATGAGTTTCAGATTTCAAAAGGAAAAAACTGAGGGTCTTTGTAAGAACAGGACGGAAAATACTTGAAAGGCAAAGGCGTTGTGAAATAAAAAATCGCGGGACTAGAAACATTACTCCCCCCAACCCCTTCCCTCGAAATGTACAGAGAGAGAGAGAAAATGTCATCGGTGATTCGTGATGCCCCTAAACTTCAACAAAGGAAGGCTATCGCTCTAGTTTTTCCATTATTCCTCACCTCCTTCTTAGGAGAAGTCTCTTTGCACCCTAACTTCATTTTACTAAACAAAAATTATATAGCTATAAGGGAGGAATTACGACTACTTGTTATTTTATATGCGTTGCTAAATTGTAATTTCTATAAATGTGTTTATCAGACTGAGAAAAATATTGCAAATTATAATGCACCACATACTCATTGTATATAAAGCAGTATAGCCAGTTGACTATCTCGGCCTTTGTAATTCACTCAGGGGTATTAATTCTTACAGTCTTTATCACTTTCCCCATAAGAATTATTTGAATATATGCTGAAATACAGGCGTCCAGGATAATGACATGAAAATCATAATGCCATCACTATTTTTCTCAACATGATTTCTGGGAAAGTTTACCGACGATAAACTGACAATTTCTCCTCTCTCTGAGGCGATTCTTTGAAACATTTGTGACACACAAAGTGAAACAATAATAATTTTGGTGTTTTTTTCCGCTTGGATACACGCTCGCTTTTTTTTTTTTTTTTCTTGGCCAGGAATTCAGATGACAAGTAAGTGAGAAAAAAAAGGTTATATGTCGAAAACATAAAAGTCCATCCGAGCCAGCAAACTAAAAGAAGGAATTAAAATACACAGAGGGTTCATCAGCAAATGGATCTTAGAATAAAAACGCAAATTGAGAGAAGCAGTTCGAAGAAAACTCCTGACCTGTGTCGAATGGGGACAGGATTTCGAAAACCAAAGTCTGCTGAATGAAGAAAACACGAGTGACGTATGTAACTCTGAAGACGCAAGAGGGTCAGAAATCAAGGTTGGGAAACAAGAGTGTTTTGCGGAAGTGACAACTGAGACAGAAAAACACCTATTGAAAACCTGCTAGTTGATGGACATACAAGTACACATCACAGGCGAATTTTATGTAACAATCTGATGTAATGGATTAAAAATGACAAGTACACAGACTAGGGCGGAAATGGCATGTACTATTGAAATGAAACGTCACTGAGGAATTCTCTATTTAAATTAAATGGTGTTCAAATT
Source organism: Macrobrachium nipponense (assembly GCF_015104395.2). Lineage (NCBI taxonomy): Eukaryota > Metazoa > Arthropoda > Malacostraca > Decapoda > Palaemonidae > Macrobrachium > Macrobrachium nipponense. Next base: position 23,408,004 of record NC_061097.1, read on the forward strand.
TGATGATATTGTTACTGAGATGGCTAGGGGGTGTAAGTGCGCCTAGATGAGTGTGTCCATGGACGACTGAAATAATATAATTCCAAACCAAGGTCCTTACATATACTCCGAGTATATTTAAATCAACCTTGGGCAAAACAACACTTAACCCTCTCTTGTGGACTGTATACAGCAGGTTTTTGTTTGTTTCTTTGTTTTGTATGGTGTTTTTTTACGTTGCATGGAACCAGTGTTATTCAGCAAACGGGACAACGGCTTTTACGTGACTTCCGAACTTCATCGAGAGTGAAACTTCTATCACCAGTAATCACATCTCTAAACCCCTCATGGAATGCCCAAGAATCGAACTCGCTGCACCGAGGTGGCAAGTCAAGACCATACCGATCACGCCACTGAGAATACAGCACTGGTTTTGATTGAGAAAGTAGGACGATGACAAAATTACTTATACTGGAATACTAGTTAAAGTTTATTTAGGTAGTATGTTACGTCTTTAATGTGATTTATCGAGAAATAATATTGCGAGGTGATGACGACTAAAGGAAAAAATTATGTTTTATGGAATTGTAATCAATTTTTTATGGAAGTGATACAGATGTGATTTGTAGCGGAGATGCTAATTTATTAGAATCTATATCAGAATTGTTGTAATGAGAGAGAAGCTCATATCAACAGTATAAAACGTTTCAGTGTCTACTTGCATGTCTAGGATGGAGAACAAATGGAAGAAATAGAATAACGTTAGAAAATACAAGTGC
>NC_061097.1:23413761-23429081 GCF_015104395.2 Macrobrachium nipponense
TAAGATGTAGTTTTATGATCGTCATACATTAGAAAAAGTTGCGCATTAAAACTGCAATAAAGAAAAAAAAAGCGAATGTAAAACCCTGATCTCCTTTAACCCGTAATTTTTGATAAACTATTACGTATACAGAAGAACTGAACCAGTACTCATTATAAGAGAGACAAAAATGACCGCGATGATGAACAAATATCAAATAAAACATAAAAGAACGTGAACGTGAATAAATAATGAACCCATGAGAATGTAGTTTTATGATCGTCATACATTAGAAAAGCTGCGCTTAAAACTGTGCAATCAAAAAAGAAAATACAGCGAATGTAAAACCCTACTCACCTTTAATAGCCATCAGCTGCCTCGTTAGTTTCAGAAAAAAAAGGGAAGTAAACAAAGAAATCATCTATAATTCCGATCATTTGCAGAGGAATGTTATGCAGCGTTCGTTAATGAGATTTCAAATGATCGACTAAACAGTTCTGAAAAGGACTCATTCCGGGATTTATCTTTAGGTAAAAACATAATTTTCTTTTTTTTATTTTTTTTTTTTTTTTTTTTTTTTGACGGAACAAAAGTAGGAGCTTAATTTCTCTAATCATTTTTCTATGACGTCATGTACAGCATGTTGGTTTTTCATAATTAATTCAGTATAAATAGAGCAGTAATGAATTCTTATGACGTTTCGAGGAAAACTATCTGCCAACCAAGTATTTGCGAATTTTCAAAATATATTTATTTATTTATTTTCAAGAATAGTAATTGTTGACGACGTTTAACCTTCAGCAAAATCAGAGCTGACACAAGTACTTTTATTTACACCAATGTTTACATACCCACTAATGAAACTGCTTCAAAAGGCCTACAAAGGTAACTCATTAGTTGTTAATTCCAACTCTAATATTTACCGTAAAAGTCATACTTTCCAAAATACCCCCAAGATACCAAACTTTAAGCCAAACAAGAAAAATAAAAAGACGTCGAAGTTTCTTCGGCGTAATCGAGTTTCTGTTACAGCATATAATGCTGTTTGAAACTCTCAGCCACGGCCCATGAAACTCTCAACCGTAGCCCATGAAACTTATACATGACCAGTCGAGACCTGGCTTGTTAGCACCTATAGCGGTGCCAGACGCACGATCATGGCTAAACTTAATGTTACATAATATAAAAACCACTGAGGTTAGATGGCTGCAATTTAGTATGTTTGATGATTGGAGGGTTGGTGACCAACGTACCAATTTGCAGCCCTCTAGCCTCAGTAGTTTTTAAGATCTGAGGGCGGACAGAAAAAAGTGTTGACGGACACACAAATAGCCGTCTCAACAGTTTTCTTTTACAGAAAACAAAAAGAAAATAAAAGGAAAAACTGAGCCCCGTCAGCAGAAAGTTTCTGTGAGTTAGTTATCCAACAGTAGAAATGTTTAGAGGTCCTTTTCACACAAAAATTGGAGACTTCTATGACGTTATTTGATATTATGTTCTTTAATGGCAGATGATGCAATCGCCTATTAGTTTGCCCTCTTTTGGAGATTTAGAGGAGATATCTCTCTCAACTCTTTCATTCATAAAATGTGGAGTGGATTTCTTGGTAATATTTCATTAGGAAATTCACAAATCATCATCAATACAATTCTTAACTTTTTATGATCGCACTGATTTTCAACATTTACTCTGTAGTTACATACAGTTTTTAACAAGAGGGAAAAATCGGAAGCATTATAATTATAACTTCATTATAGTGTGACAATAATTAGAGTTTCATGTTTCATGAACTGACTGTGTTAACGATTATGAACACGATATCTTTCATCTAATTTGCTACTTATAAGTCTAACTTTTCGAATATTTCAACCCAAGAACCTCCTTATCGAGTCTTCTTCACAAAGTTCTCTTTTCATCATGTTATTTTTTTCATTTCCAGTTTTCTACAATTTGTTATCTCCTTGAGAAGGGGTAAGCGTTTTCCGTGATAATCTAATATTCTATTTTGGCTAAAGGTTATTTGAATATATATATATATATATATATATATATATATATATATATATATATATATATATATATATATATATATTATATATATATATATATATATATAAATTCTTACTAAAATACTTTTCTAATTTAGCCAGTTGAATAAAAATTGTATAAGTGAAATTCTGTAATATCCGCTTTCCTTTTTTTCGGAACGGGGTGAATTCATTGGTTTTTATATACACTATATTAAATTAGTGTTTTTATGAATGGTACAAGCAAAGGACTCTCTCGAATAATAAAAAAAAGAGAGAGAGAACTCGAGGCCTCCAATTGTAGATTCATTTATGGTGGGGCATAACACGCCCCTCTACGTAAATCATGGGAAAGTACCATATGTGGTTTTGTGATTATAGGCACGCAGTCCCAACAATTTTTTCCCGAACGAGAGAGAGAGAGAGAGAGAGAGAGAGAGAGAGAGAGAGAGAGAGAGAGAGAGAAGAAACTAAATACATACACCAGCTTCTGAGCATACCTGTCATTTGTTTCAAAACAAATTGGCCCCCCTAAAAAAAAAATGAAAAAAAACTGAAATAAATCTCAAAAGAACTTTCGCCTCAAGTTTTATACTTAGTCATAATAGAACAATAATAATTTTCATGCATATAAGATATATTTTTCGTATCCATAGAACAACTCTTATTTCTAAAATTACTTACACCTAAAGTTTTAATACTTAGTCATAACAGAACAATATTTTTTATGCATATATATTTTTCGTATTCATAGCAGAAACTATAATCATTACTTACACCGGATTTATGTTTCCTGTGTCATTATTCATACAGTTTCATGCACCCGCATCCCATGCATAAACACGCGATGCGGTCCAAGAGAAACATTCTCGTTTACACATGGAGCACTGTTAAAGGTACCGGAGAGGGGGAGCCACTTTGATCAACCAATAGCAACATGTTATGCCAGGCTATGATGCCAGCAGCCTCTGCATGCAAATCTGGGGAAAGGGTATAATGTGGTATTGTGATTACGGTCAGGTAGTTCCGCCTATTCAGTGCTACAGAGAGAGAGAGAGAGAGAGAGAGAGAGAGACCTGTTCACAATGTTATGAGGTAACGGCAAGATTCTGAAGCTATTAGAAAGGGAGAAATCGTGTCTTTTATAAAGAGAGAGGAGAGAGAGAGAGAGAGAGAAGAGAGAGAGAGAGAGAGTTCTAATGGAAAGCATGGTTAAAACAAAGCCTCAATACACCTGGAAGTTTGGGTTCTGAATGGCACGTTCACGAGAGACGAGAGAGAGAGAGAGAGAGAGAGAGAGAGAGAGAGGAGAGAGAGAGAGAGAGGCATGTTCAGAATGTCTTGAGGAAACGACGAGATTCTTAAGCTATTAGAAAGAGAAAGAAATCGCGTCTTTTATTAAAACAAAATAAAAATTTAAATAAAAAAAGTGAAACTTGCGCCCGAAGACTTTATTTATTTATTTTTTTTTTAACATCGTATAACCAAGGACTATCTTTCGTGGTCTCGGTGTAATGCTGTTTCAGCCGCGTCATATGAAACTTTAAGCATGGCTCGTTGGTGGCCTGGCTTATATCGTTACCAAACTCACCAATTAAGGTTACCTTTAACATTAACTAAAATAAAAACTACTGAGGCAAGAGGGCTGCAATTTGGTATTTTTGATGGTTGGAGGGTGGATGATCAACATACCAATTTGCAGGCCTCTAGACTTAGTAGCTTTTAAGATCTGAGGGCGGACAGAGAAAGTGCGGACAGAAAAAATGCGGATGGACAAATAAAATGACCATTTCAATAGTTTTCTTTTACAGAAAAACTAACAAGTGGAAAAAAAAGGGACAACACTGAAAAGTGCGAAGGTCAGGCACTCTATTGCCCTGCTGCTTTCCTGCACAAAACAAACTCGAGCGAAGGAATAATGCCTTTTGTTTTTCACATTTTGGGAGGCAGAGAAATCCGAATACAATTGGCGATGAAGATTGCTTTTTTTTTTTTTTTTTCTTTTTTCATTTCGTCGGTTTGTTTGTTGTCGACGATTTTAGATCAATTAAGATGCGTTTAGCAGATGTGGCAAGATCAAACTCCTTTCTTTTTTGCTGAAAATGTCGGTTAACTTAGTCCTTTTGCGTCAATCCAGAGCTTAATACTCGTCATTTGCAGCAGTATAAAGTCAACATTCTACATTCACCATTCATATGCTAACGTCTTTTTGTAATAAATACATAGCAGATTTCAACATATTACTGATATCTATACAATATATCTCACGGTACAGAAGTAGATCAAACTTAACTATGTAATTTATTCGATTGGCTGTCAAGTCTACTGATATTAAATTGGACGATCGGACATGAAACACGAGAAACGATCCGGCATTTTTCTCATAAGACAAAACTAGAACGTTTATCAGTTAAACTTGCAGGCAAGTGTGACATCATAGAGATTGACATCAATAAATACTGATACGTTCTCGAGAGCCAAATGAAACACTTAAAACCTTAGAAATGTTAAAACGAGCCGGACAATTCCTATAGAATATACATGAAAATGCTAAGGCAAATAGAGTAGTAATGAAAGCAAGCCATGATTCGAATCTTCTCGCAAGATGATGATTGATTGATTGATATTATAATAATCTAGCATCGCGACAACTAGGTCATTGACGCTGAACTGTATATAAAAAGACCCAACAAATTTTAATAATAATAAATAAACAAAGAATTATTTAAAAAAATAATAATAAAAGTTACGGAAATAACAGAAGGAATAACAGATTTGCTGAAATGGTAAGTGTTTATCGGAGTTGCAAGTTGGAGCTGAAAAGAAGAGTATGGTCTGATTCATTTCCAAATTCATTCAGCCAACCAGTTCATTGTCTGATTAGCCTTTGTTTCAGTTTCGTGAAATTCTACCTAAAGGAAGCCTATGTTTAGTATCACTGTTTTCTCAGAATCTAAAAACTCAGCCTCATTAATCCCAGTTAAAGTTAAGTATATCTTAGCTTAACTAGACCACTTAGCTGAATAACAGCTCTCTTAGGGCTGGGCCGAAGGATTAGATATTTTTTATGTGGCTAGAAACCAATTGGTTACTTAGCAACGGACTACAGCTTATTGTGGGATCCGAACCACATTATATCGAGAAATTAATTTCTAATCATCGAAATAAATTCCTCTAATTCCGCGGTTGGCAGAGCGGAGAATCTATTTTATTATTTATATAGATTCTTGGCATTATGCCAAGCACTGGGACAACTAAACCCATTCAGTGCTGAAACGGAAAATGACAGTGAAAGGTTTGAAAGGCGTAACAGGAGGAAAACCTCAACGCAGTTGTACTATGAAACAATTGTTAGGATGAGGTGGACAGTAAGATGGAAGAAAGAGAATGAACAGAGGTACAGTAACAAGAATGAAAGTAGTTGCAGCTAGGGGTTCGAAGGGACGCTGCAAAGAGCCTTAAGTAATGCCTATATTGCACCGAATGAGGTGCACTGACGGCACTAACCCCCTACGTGGATGAGCGGAGAATCGAACTCGCGACTATCGATTCGTAGGAGAGCACGTAACCCACTCGTCCAACGAGGAACGAATCCCTGTACCATCTAGTGTTACTTCGTCCCTCTGTGCATACACTGTCTTCAACGTTTGTGGTCTTACATTTACAAATCTCATCGCTAAATAAATATGACGCAACCTATCAAGCAGCTTGGACAATCCTGAAGGTTTCCTAATTAAGACGACATGATCTGTGCGTTGTAAAGTCTGTTTCTATCGACTAAACAAACCTCATGCAGCTACAATCAATGTTTTTTAGCGTACCCAAAAAACCCACGACAAGAGCAACAGCAAAGGTAAAATGACATTCCCTCGTAGCATGCCGCTCATATTGCAAATTCGCTCGACAAGACCCCATCAATATTAACTTTGCTTGTATCGTTCATGGTTAGTTTCAATTTATTTTACATATTTCATGGGAGTGCCGTTGTAACGCAAAACCCTTCCGTAATATCGGTCTGTGGAAACTGCCAACAGCCATCGGAGAGGCATTTACGAGTTTGATACACGGATTCACGATATGCATTTATCACGAATGGATAAGTTCATCACGAAATATCTAAATCGTGATGCTATATGTATAAACAAAGGTAATACCATTTTCACCCATGAATCACCTCTATTATCACAAACATCTGATCTGCGCAGCTCTTTCTCCAGCCTGAAATATAAACAAGTAATCGATGTTTTCTGTAAAGCGTATTGATACTTTCTGCCACGTTCCGGTGGCGGTCTGTGTTGTTTGCACTCATAGCGGTGCCAGACGCACGATCATGGTTTAACTTTAACCTCAAAATTAAATAAAATCAAAACTATTAAGGTTAGGGCTGCAAGTTTGGCATGTTTGATGACTGGAGGGTGGATGATCAACATACAAATTTGCAGCCCTCTAGCCTCAGCAGTTTTGAAGATCTGAGGGGGGGACGAAAAATTGCGGACGGACAGGCAAAACCATCACAATGGATTTCTTTCACAGAAAACTGATAAGCTTGTTAAAAAGCAGCCTGAAAGGTTATCTATTAAAAAGCAAAACCCGCAAAGAGTTAAGCTTCAATCGTCCCCCTCACTGGCGATCATGTGGGCGATTATCCGTTCCTGACATTGAGGGGAGGGCGACGCAGCCTCTCTAATTGTCCTCGGAGGATGATTAACTCGCGCATTAATTGCTCTGGATGCCGAGTTGTTATTGCAGTTACAACAGACACCAGCAGGCTCCAATTAAGCCTCTCTAACTTTCACTATTACTCAACATTATATCCACCTGCTTTCCCCACTCAAATTAATATGGAGTCATTCTGACGCTCCGAGCCGACTAGAGAGAGAGAGAGAGAGAGAGAGAGAGAGAGAGAAATGCCATAACTTATATTATTTGGGAATTCAATAATTTTTCTAGTTCCCTATATTTCAGTACATATACAGACACAAACTGCACGCATATTGCATGTGTATATACATATACACATACACACACATAACTATATACGTATATCATATATATATACATGTATATAATATATACATATATATATATATATATAAATAAATATATATATATACATACATACATCCCCAATGAAGCACGAAGAAACATGTATACTTGAGAATATCCTTAAATCCTTGTTTCACTTAATTTTCTACCGTGGATTTAGGATACACTTACATAATAATATATATATAGTATATATATATATATATATATATATAATATATATATATATATATACATATAAATATATATATATATATATATATAACTTAATAAAACTATTAACTCCACCTTCATCCAGGCAAATAGATGGATAAAATTATATATATTCGACAAACAAATACAAGAGATTAGCTGTGTTCGTATAATGAACAGAATACCTATCTCACCTCGCATGTACCTGCTGCCCAACGGGGAACTAAAGATATTATCTTTACCGATAATAAGCTCCCTTATGCCTTCCACCTGCCGCCTAGACAACATTTATTTTTGGCAGGGTCTTCGTTGAGACCCTATTCCCACTAAGGAAACTAAATTACTTCCCCCTGACCGTCTATTATATACATATCCTTATTTTATACCAGAAGAAGGTTACTTCAGCGTATAATAATGCTATAATTATCACTACTGTAAGAAAAACACATCCACGCTTATGAAATATGTACAGATATTTAAAGATGAAATCTGCACAGAGAGCTTTATGAATCTGAAAAGGGAATCGAATAGATTCCAGAATCCATTCCAAGATACACGCTAATAAGAGTATTTAAAATTATCATAATCAATAGCAATATAATATTGGTAGCGATAGTATGCAGACACAACCTTATAAAGCTAGCAAAACTTCCTACCTTTCAGAGCAAACTTTGGCAGAATGAGATGCTCGTAATCCGGGTAAAACGAGGGAACCTGGTGAATATATAGGATGGTATATTATTAGGCCCATTGACTCAGCCACGTAGTACACCTGGTTAATGTATCCGGGTAGAACAACTACCAAAATAATAGGCCTAATCTCTATATATATATATATATATATATATATATATATATATATATATATATATATATATATATATATATATAATTCACATACGCTTCTCACTACAAACTCTGAACCCAAATGAGAATATATGAAAGAAGCTTTTTCCGTCGGTGGTGGGATTCGAACCCACATTGATATTACAGCTGAAGTTACACCTTAGTCCCCAGTGCTCCAGTGTATTTCGACAAGTGAAGAAGTACGAGCAGTATCTATAACCGCAAGACACACTACTCCAAGTAAAGGTGACTGGCAAGTACATACATTTGATTTCGTTCACAACTGATTCTTCTTATATATATATATATATATATATATATATATTATATATATATTATATATATATATATATATATATATATATATATATATATATATATGTGTGTGTGTGTGTGTGTGTTTGTGCGTAATTGAACGATGTTTCCAGAGAGTAATATGATTATGAATACGAAATTTAATACAACTCACGTTTTCGTTCAAGGACCACCAAGGGAACGATATTCAAACCATGGAAAAAACAACAACAAACAGCCCTGTGATTGGTTCATCACAGCCAATCAGGAGCGTCGTAAGGGACTGGGCCTAGACATCAGATGCAAGGTTGATGTGAATCTACTAAAGGGGACGAAGGGACGCTGCAAAGAACCTTAAGTAATGTACGCCCCGACGTCACTAGCCCCGTTCTAGAGAACTAGAGAAGAATAAGAGCACTTTCATTTTGGTTAACAGTAGTAAAGGTCCCTGACACCTTCATGCGAACACCTTGTTGTCTCCCTGTGTTTGTGACGTGAACGTAATTACTTCAATGAGCTGTGAGAGCAAAATTGAGCGATGATTACTATAGTAGATTCACTTCAACCGTGCATGTGATGTCTAGGCCAGTCCCTTACGTCGCTACTGATTGGCTGTTGATAAGTCAATCACAGGGCTGGAAACTCTCAGTCTCTCTCGAGAGTTCACATAGGCAGGATCTATGTTCCACCGCTCCTGAGGGATATGTCTTTTAAAAGTATTTCTCAGGAGAGGTTGGAACATAGATTATGCCAATTTGAACTCTCGAGAGAGAGACTAAGAGTTTTCAGCCCTGTCATTTGGCTAATCAACAGCCATCAGGAGCGTCGTAAGGGACTGGCCTAGACATCAAATGCACGGTTGATGTGAATCTACTATAGGCGTATTGGAAATTCAAATCCTCCCGAATAATGGAAACGCAAGTTTTCGACAACGCCTTAAAAGTTACAATTAGCCAAGCAGAAGTTTACTGTTTATTTTTTTATGCTAGTTAGGAAAGGAGTTCTTTCCTACAAGATGCGTCTGAAAGTGAAAATATATAAAATAGCAAAGTCAAATTACATTTACCTTTACTCCAAAAACCAAAGGGCAAAGATTCCTATCCTCCAAGAACAAGAAGTATCGCTTTATTCATTCTGGAAAGCAAAAAAAAAAAAATAAAGAAAAAAAATAAATAAATGAGTTAGACCGCTGATCTATAATCATCTTTTCCAGTGCACATGAATATGGTAATGAACGGAAGGCCTGAATTGGGACAAACCATCGAATACCCAAATTTCCGTTAATTCGTTGAAGACCTCTTTTAAAAAAAATAAATGGGAAAATACTCCGCATTCCACTACTATATACATTACTGGCCAGCACTGTATTGATTATAAGACTACACAGTTCTGAATTCATTAGCATACAGCCACTCCCCTCCATTTCTCCTACCTTATCTCGAGACCCTTAACACAGAATAACTATTCCCAAGTGTCCGTCACCTAGGTGACCTTTCCACCTCTGTTCCGTTAACTATTACATAAGAGACCTATTCCTGCCCTGGGCCTTTCAACGGTCCGTCTAAACCCTCTTTGCTCCTTCCATTATTTAAAATACTTCGTCTTCATCTCAAGGTCGCTCAGTAACTTTGTGACTCAAGTGTGAAATATAATTTGTGTCGGTGTATGTTCCGTGTGAGTACGGTATTTGTGTATTAGTTATATCATTCCTCGTCTTTTAATTCTACATTTTTTAATTCTATCTGATTTTTCATACTTCAATTCTTCATACTAGGTGTTTATGCAATGTTTGTTTACAAGGCTCAGTCTCCCTTGAATGCCACATACATAAGATAAAACAAAACAGTAAAAATTTGCCCAAGTTGCTTCGGCGCAATCGAGTTTTCTGTATGAGCCGCGGCCCGTGAAGCTTTCAGCCACGGCCTGGGTGGTGACCTGTCCTATACCACTACCAGAAGCACGACCATGGCTAAATTTAACATAAAATAAAATAAAACTACTGAGGCTTGAGGTCTGCAATCTGGTATGTTTGATGATTGGAGAGTGGATGGCCAACATACCGATCTGCAGCCCTCTAGCCTCAGTAGTGTTTAAGACTAACTGTACAAATAGTCTTCACTCTTCTCTGCCTCTCCTTGTTCCTCCAGCATCCTTGTGAGATCATGTTTTTTGCCCCCCCCCCATCTGTTCCCTAGACTCCTTTGACAGCCGGAAGACGATAAGGCAGAACAGGAGGAGACCTCAACTTCTCCTTTCTTCACCGAGTTAAAAATGGGGACGATCAACAGCTTCTCTTATTGATTTTCATTCAATAGAAAATGATGTAAGACGGATGAGGATCGTACTTAGCTGCTTCACCGTCAATGAGGGGATTCTCTCTCTCTCTCACTTCCCTATCAGTGTGTGATATAGTGCTTCCCTTTGTTGTTGATTTATGGTTCTGTCTGTCTGTCTGTATATTCTTTCTCTCTCTCTCTCTCCTTTACTATTGTTCTCTTTGTTCTTGATCTGACGTGAGATAACTCTCCCTTTCGCTGTGTGTGTGATAAAGTCACTTTCCTTTGTCCTTGATTCATTGTTATGTCTGCTTGTCTCTGTCCTTTTGGGTGTTTCCCTTATTCAAGATTCTAAGGAGGCTCTCTCTCTCTCTCTCTCTCTCTCTTCTCTCTCTCTCTCTCTCTCTCTCTCTCTCTCTCTTCAGTATTTTCCTCTCATTCTGGATTCTGATGAAATTCTTCTCTCTCTCTCTCTCTCTCTCTCTCTCTCTCGCCTTCTCTCTCTCTCTCTCTCTCTCTCTTCAGTATTTTCCTCTTATTCTGGATTCTGATGAAATTCTTCTTCTCTCTCTCTCTCTCTCTCTCTCTTTCTCTTCTCTCTCTCATTAGTGGTTAGATCCTCTCTCTCTTTTTGTCATCCAGGGGCTACAAATCACGTAGAACTGAGTGTGACCGTAAGTCCCGACAGCCCTAAATTTAAATCAAGGATAATTTACTTGACATTCTGTAGGAACAGAACGTAATATCGGTGATTTAAACCATAAAACAACAGCAACCTTTGACAATATACTGAATAATAATAGAATGTACAATTTAGGCAGAAGGCTTAGCGCCGGGACCTATTAGGTTATTCAGCGCTGAAACGAAAATTCAGAGTCAAAGGTTACAAAGGCTTAGTAAACAGGAGGAAAACCTCAAAGAGAGAGAATATGAATGGAGGTACAGTAAATGGAATGGTTGCAACTTGGGGCCGAAGGGACGCTGCAGAAAACCTCAAATAATGCCTACAGTGCACCGTGCGTGAGGTGCACTGCGAGACTACACACCACCCCCCCCCCCCCCCCTTCCCCAGGGACACTATACTGAATGGAAGAGTAATCATTTGTTAAACGAAACTAAATAACGTGGGTTACCTCAAGACTGAGATTAGTTTTTATGCCAGAATATCTGCATAAAATTATACGAATAGTTAATCTTTGCAAAAAATATATATATACATTCTTCCCTTCGTCTACTCTTACCAAAGAATTGTATCACAAAACCATTAAAGCAGCGGAGCTTCCATTTACATTAATATGCCGTATGAATATTGCACAAAGACAATGAATTTGGGATTTTCAGTGTTAATGTTTGACAGAAAATGCAACCTACGGAACCAAGTTGTTTAAGCAACCTCCCACTGATATGAAACATAATAAGACAGATGTTGACAATAAATTAATATTATTATTATTATTATTATTATTATTATTATTATTATTATTATTATTATTATTATTATTATTATGCATCTTCACCATGGTCCTTGAATATTAGTGCCACTATAAATTTGACAAAATAAGAAACTTTAAAAGTAACTAGAAAAAGCCAATCTAATAGTAAAAAACATATTTTTGTCAGGCAACAAACGACAGACCCCATTTGTGGGTTAGTGCCGTCAGTGGCCTCACGAGGTGCACTGTAGGCATCACTCAAGGTTCTTTGCAGCATCCCTTCGGCCCCTAGCTGTAACCCTTTCATTCCTTTTACTCTACCTCCATTCCTATTATCTTTCTTCCATCCCGCTGTCCACTCTCTCCTATCAATTGTTTCATAATGCATCTGCGAGGTTTTCCTCCTTTCAAACATTTTACTCCAGTTTTCCTTTCAGCGCTGAATGGCCTCATAGGTCCCAGAGCTTGGCCTTTGGCCTAAATTCTATAACCCATTCCATTCCAATAAACGACAGTCTGAAGACTGTAATCCAATCAAAGTATTTATATAACTCACATGCAGTCTCGATTGTCTACAATTTGATGTCGAGAGGAAACCATGATAAAATATTTGTAAATTGAGGAGTCACGCCCCCCCCCCCCCTACGGATTATTAATAAGGGTGACACAGGAAAATTACTCATGGAATACTACCGACAGAGTGCCAATGAAGGAACCTTGAAAATATTCCCAGCCAGGATACAAATGCAAAAATTTCGTAAAAATATACAATACAGTTTCATACGAGAGAGAGAGAGAGAGAGAGAGAGAGAGAGAGAGAGAGGGGGGGGGGGGGCGGGGGGGGGGGGGGGGCGGCAGTATGCAACTTTTAAAACCCTTTAAATGTACAATATATTTCATATTCAAGAGAGAGAGAGAGAGAGAGAGAGAGAGAGAGAGCATACAACTGAAATGAGAAGAGAGAGAGAGAGAGAGAGAACGTTCCCATATATACTTTTTATTTAACATTTTGTAACATCACTTTTTTTTGGAGCGATGGTTTCTTGGAACTATTACCGCAGAAATTCATCTCCATCAAAGTCGTCGGGAAACGGAATTCTCTTTTTATGTTCTTCTTCTTTTTTGTGCTTTAAATTGTCGTCTGTCACAAAAAATTACGTTTGTCCATCTTTTTCTTTTTTTCGTTTTCCTTCCTCCTTTCTACGAGTTGAGAAAAGTTTTATTAAAAGGGGGAACTTCTCGGAGGAGAAGGGTCAGAGGGAATTGTCGCTGGATTTTCTTTTGAAGAATTTATTTAAATGTTACATGCTAAAATCTCACTCCTTTTTAAGTTGAACTTTGATCTCACTCAACAGAATGGATGATGAATAAGAGTATTACAAAAAGTGAAAACAAAAAATCTCAGAATCGCGTCCATCTGTAAGAAAGGAAAGACTCATATGACCTGGATTTTTAATGGATTACAAATTACAAAAGACTCTGGCCAAAAATCTACTTGCAGGAGACATTTGAAAGTACAAGTCACAATGGATAAACATCTCTGGCCCCTTAATGTCAATTCACTTGTCCACTGATGATGAGGCACTGCCTGGATAGCCCATTGGGATCTGAGTCTAGGAAACCGGTAGATGTTAAACAATGCCAGGTTGGGTGGGCATGGGCAAGGGGCATGGGGTATGGGGCAATAATTTAAGGCCACTATTTGACCGCTTCATCCACCACCATGCAAGCTGCGTCGACAGAGGCATCATCCTCCAACACTGACAAGACAGCTCCCATCTTCCTCTGTTTACCTTCTGATTTCTGTTTTCATCTTGTGATATCTTGATGCACAGGACCTTTTCGTTAATCGTCTGATCCTTTCCCTAGTGGACGATCACGATAACACCTTCAGAATCATAAAAAAAGGCAGACGTCATGTGCTTCTGTACCTGGATTTGTTGAGAGGTGAAGAACCAAGCGGTTACCGCCGATTAATTTTAATCTTTGACAAGTTCAAAATAGTGAACGCACGCGCTCATCCAAAGTTACTAATCTCTATCAACAATTGCCTGGATTAGTCTTAAACGATTCAAAAATATCCTGTAAACTTTCCACTCTGGACAGCTTTTCTTCCTATGTCGCCATTCATGGTACCCATCTCGCAAACAGCTTGCCCAGGCCACAGATGCCCAGTCAAAACAGAAGGCCTCTGGCATATCTGCATACATTTATTCTTGGTTGACATTTGACAGGACATACAGGCGGGAGGCCACCTTACATGCTATCTCCCCCTTTTAACACTAGAATGTACCATCAAAATTCTTAATAACAGAACAAGAAGACAAGACCCCACAAGTGTTTTGGTTTGTTTGTTTGTTTGTATGGTGTTTTTACGTTGCATGGAACCAGCGGTTATTCAGTAACGGGACCAACGGCTTTACGTGACCTCCGAACCACGTCGAGAGTGAACTTCTATCACCAGAAATGCACAGCTCTCACACCTCAATGGAATGCCCGAGAATTGAACTCGTGGCCAACGAGGCGCTCCCCCACAAGTGTCTTGACCAGGGCCGTACCATTCTTTAGCAAATATGTAATCGCCATGCAGCCTGCTTTTTTCAACATCTTGGCAATACTCTGGCACCAGCACCTTTCAAATGGTCCCAACCACAATGCAATGAAGGCCAAAAACTGACTCTCTATGTGGAGTCATGCAACTGGCTTTAGTACGCTACACATTTGAACAGTTTCCCTTATTACTCTTCTTTCTGGCAAGGTTTGCTCTCTATCAGTTTTAACACTAATAAAACCAACGGTCAGAATAATAGGCTACAGCTAAGCATTTATATGATCAACTACTTGAGCTACTGGGTTAGCTTGGAAACAGTCACAGAGCTCTTGTAACATAGATTGGAATTTCCTCCTCTCTCGCTGAGAATTAGGAATGTGTTTACCTGTAATCGACGCCGTGGCTCGTACCCTAAGCCTCCAAAAGTTTTTTTTTTTTTTTTTTTTTTTTTTTTTTTTTTTTTTTTTTTTTTTTGGGGTGTGTGGGGGGGGGGGGGGGGGGGGGGGGGGGGGAGAGTGTGAGGGAGGGCCTTCATCGAAAACTGGACGCTGTAAATGTAGAGATTTCTATCAGCAGTTATTTTCCGTCACTATTCCTATCCACCCTTTCGATTCAAAGCGCGGACTTTCAGTAACAATGTTGATTTTTATTTTCCTATACACCACACTTTTTATTA
>NC_061097.1:23429581-23442081 GCF_015104395.2 Macrobrachium nipponense
TAATAAAAAGTGTGGTATATGGGGAGGGGGGGGGGTGGGGGATCAACATTGTTACTGAGGTCCCGCGCTTTGAATCGAAAGGATGGATAGGAATACGTGACGGAAATAACTTCTGATAGAATTTCTACATTTCCAGCGTCCAGTTTTTCGATGGAAGGCCCCCCTACCCGCCCCCCCCCCCCCAAAAAAAAAAAAAACACTTTTGGAGGCTTAGGGTGCGAGCCACGGCGTCGATAATAGGTAAACACATTCCTAATTCTCAGTGAGTGAGGAGGGAATTCCAATCTATGTTACAAGAGCTCTGTGACTGTTTCCAAGCCAACCCAGTAGCTCAAGAAGTTGATCATATAAATGCTTAGCAGTTTAGCCTATTATTCTGACCGTTGGTTTTATTAGTGTTAAAACTGATAGAGAGCAAACATTGCCAGAAAGAAGAGTAATAAGGGAAACTGTTCAAATGTGTCGCGTACTAAAGCCAGTTGCATGACTGCACATAAAGAGTCAGTTGTTGCCTTCATTACATTGTGGTTGGGACCATTTGAAAGGTGCTTGGTGTCGAATATTGCAAAGATGTTGACAACAGCAGGCTGCATAGCGATTACACATTTGCCAAAGAATGGTATGTTACTTGGTCAAGACACTTGTGGGGGAGCCCCTTGTTGGCCGAGAGTTCGATTCTCGGGCATGCCATTGAGGTGTGAGAGATGTGTATTTCTGGTGATAGAAGTTCACTCTCGACGTGGTTCGGAGGTCACGTAAAGCCGTTGGTCCCGTTGCTGAATAACCGCTGGTTCCATGCAACGTAAAAACACCATACAAACAAACAAACAAACCAAAACACTTGTGGGGTCTTGTCTTCTTGTTCTGTTATTAAGAATTTTGATGGTACATTGAAAAGTGTTAAAAGGGGGAGATAGCATGTAAGGTGGCCTCCCGTCTGTATGTCCTGTCAAATATGTCAACCAAGAATAAATGTATGCAGATATGCCAGAGGCCTTCTGTTTTGACTGGGCATCTGTGGCCTGGGCAAGCTGTTTGCGAGATGGGTACCATGAATGGCGACATAGGAAGAAAAGCTGTCCAGTGTGGAAAGTTTACAGGATTCTTTTGAATCGTTTAAGACTAATCCAGGCAATTCTTAATAGAGATTAGTAACATTGGATGAGCGCGTGCGTTCACTATTTTGAACTTGTCAAAGATTAAAATTAATCGGCGGTAACCGCTTCGTTCTTCACCTCTCAACAAATCCAAGTACAGAAGCACACGACGTCTGTCTTTGTTTAGGGATTCTGAAGGTGTTATCGTGATCGTCCACTAGGGAAAGGATCAGACGATTAACGGAAAATCCTGTGCATCAGGATATCACAAGATGAAAACAGAAATCAAGAAGGTAAACAGAGGAAAGATGCAGCTGTCTTGTCAGTGATGGAGGATGATGCCTCTGTCCACGCAGCTTGCATGGTGGTGGATGAAGCGGTCAAATGTGGCCTCAAATTATTGCCCCGTGCCTCTTGCCCATTGCCCCTTGTCCCTTGCCCCATGCCCCTTGCCCCATGACCCATGCCCGTTGCCCCTTGCCCCTTGCCCCTTGCCCCTTGCCCCTTGCCCACCCAACCTGGCATTGTTTAACATCTACCGGTATCCTAGACTCAGATCCCAATGGGCTATCCAGGCAGTGCCTCATCATCAGTGGACAAGTGAACTTAAATTAAGGGGGCCAGAGATGGTTTTTATCCATGTGACTTGTACTTTCAAATGCCTCCTGCAAGTAGATTTTTGGCCAGAGACTTTTGTAATGTGTAAATCCATTAAAATCCAGGTCATATGTCTTTCCCTTTCTTACAGATGGACGCGATTCTGAGAAATTTTTTGTTTTCACTTTTTTGTAATACTCTTATTCATCATCCATTCTGTTGAGTGAGAATAAAGGTTCAACTTGGAAAGGAGGGAGTTTTTAGCATGTAACATTTAAATAAATTCTTCAAAAGGAAATCCAGCGACAAGTCCCTCTGACCTTTCTCCTCCGAGAAGTTCCCCCTTTTTATAAAACTTTTCTCAACTCGGAGAAAGGAGGAAGGAAAACGAAAAAAAGAAAACGATGGACAAAACGTGTTTTTTGACAGACGACAATTTAAAGCACAAAAAAAGAAGAAAAAGAAAAAAACATAAAAGAGAATTCCATTTCCCGGCGACTTTGAATTTCTGCGCGAATTGTTCCAAGAAACCATCGCTCCAAAAATATTGATGTAAACAAATGTACATATGGACGTTCTCTCTCTCTCTCTCTCTCTCTCTCTCTCTCTCTCTCTCTCTCTCTCTCTCTCTCTTGAATATGAAATATATTGTACATTTATAATGGTTTTTAACAGTTGTATACTCTCTCTCTCTCTCTCTCTCTCTCGAATATGAAATATATTGTACATTTTTAAGGGATTTTAACAGTGGTATACTGCCTCTCTCTCTCTCCTCTCTCTCTCTCTCTTGAATATGAAATATATTGTACATTGTAAAGGGTTTTAAAAGTTGTATACTCACCCCCCCCCCCCCCCCCCGCCCCCACTCTCTCCTCTCTCTCTCTCTCTCTCTCTCTCTCTCTCTCTCTCTCTCTCTCATATGAAATGTATTGTATATTTTTACGAGATTTTTACATTTGTATCCTGGCTGGGTTTATTATTACCCATATTAAATGAAGGAGAAAACACGCAAACCATCATAGTGATGAATGCGCAGGGTTTAGTTACGAGTAACTCAAAAAGAAAAATAGAGTACTTAAAAGAACTAACCCAAATTGAAAAGAAAATAGATATAATGAATATAAGTGAAACCTGGTATTCCCAAGAGACTGGGAATGATGATCAAATAAAAGGGTTCCAAACTAATAGATCAGATAGAAAAAATAGGAATCAAGGGGGAACCGCAATATATGGGAAAGACAAAAAACAAGGAAAAATATATGAGAAATATAGTAACTCAGAATGTGAACTAATAGCGGTAGAATTTGAATCTGAAAAATTAATGAACATAGTAATATATAGACCCCTTAATACTAAAGAGTTTGACATAATAATAGAAAAATTGGATGATATATATAGAAATCACAAGGACTGGACTATTCTCCTATCTGGAAACTTTAACTTTCCTTTCGTACACTGGAAAGAACGAATAGGAGATTGTGGTTGTATTTATACATATAAAAAAGAGAGTAATAGTAGTGCAGAAGATAAGAGGCAATTCGAAAAGCTATTAGATATGCTACTAGAATACAACATTCAACAAATAAATCACTTGCCAACAAGAAAGGAAAATAGTTTAGACCTAGTATTTGTGAACGAGGTGAATTATGTTAAAGAGATAATAGTTTATAATGCGAGTATTTCAGACCATAATGTCATAGAATTAACAGTCCATTCCAAAGCAAGTGAAAACAGAGATAAGCAAGAAATGAAAAAGTGGGAAGGATATGGAAAATACAACTCTAACAGTAAAAATATAAATGGTCAAGGATATGGAAAATACAACTTCTACAGTAAAAATATAAAATGGTCAGAAATAAATGAAGAATTAAACAAAGATTGGGATAACATTTTCGTAAGTGATGACATAAGGGTAAATACGGAGATATTATATAAAATATTAGAGAAAATAATAGATAAATATATACCGAAGAAGAAAATTAAACATCAGTCATGCATACCAAGAGACAGAAGGATCTTGTTCCAGAAAATCAGAAAGTGGAAAAAAGGTCTTGCAAAAGAAAAAAATGCATGGAAAGTTATAGAACTAAAAAGTAAGATAGAAAATGCAGAACAAAAGATTATACAATCAAAAGAAAATGAAAAACGGGACTTGGAAGAAAAAACCCTAGTAAATATCAAGCAAAACCCCAAACTATTATACTCGTACGCAAAAAAGATGAATAAAAGAATAATAAAAATAGGCCCTCTAAGAATTGAAGGGAGATTAACGAATGAAAAAAAGGAAATATGCAACATATTGGCAGAACGATATAAGAGAGAATTCACCCCTAGAATTGATAATGAAGATAATGATATAGAAGTAAGGGACGAAAATAGTGAATATTTAGCTGAGATAGATATTAATGAAGCTGATATTGTGCAGGCTATTAATGAAATTAAAAATGGAGCTGCTGTAGGTCCTGATGGTGTCCCTGCTATTTTGTTAAAGAAAGTAGTTCATTCTATCGCAAAGCCACTTGCACTATTAATAAGACAAAGCGTAGATACAGGCAAGATTTATGATGAGCACAAATTAGCATATATTACCCCTACTTTCAGAAGTGGATCAAGACTAGAGGCAAGTAATTATAGGCCTGTGAGTCTAACATCACATATTATGAAAGTGTATGAAAGGGTAATGAAGAAAAATATTATGATAAATTTGAATCAATAAATTATGGAGACAGAGAAGGAAAGCTATATGCATATAGGGGACCTAATAATGAGACAATCACAAATAAGGAAGCAGTTAAAGACCTTGGTGTGATGATGAATAGGAACATGTTATGCAACGATCAAATAGCAATTCTGTTGGCAAAATGTAAAGCAAAAATGGAAATGTTGTTACGGCACTTCAAAACAAGAAAAGCTGAACACATGATTATGCTTTATAAAACATATGTTCGTAGTCCACTTGAATATTGCAATATGATTTAGGTACACACTATCAAAAGGATATTGCACAAATAGAGAGTGTACAAAGGTCCTTTACAGCTAGAATAGAAGAAGTTAAGGACCTTGACTACTGGGAAAGACTACAATCCTTAAAATTATATAGTCTAGAAAGGAGAAGAAAACGCTACATGATAATTCAGACATGGAAACAAATAGAAGGAATAGCCGAAAACATCATGGAGCTAAAAATATCAGAAAGAGCAAGCAGAGGTAGATTAATAGTGCCCAAAACTATACCAGGAAAAATAAGGAACGCACACAGGACATTAATCCACTACGCACCAGCTTCGATAATGCAGCGTTTATTCAATGCGTTGGCAGCTCATCTGAGGAATATATCAGGAGTGAGCGTAGTTGTGTTTAAGAATAAGCCCGACAAATATCTAAGCTGCATCCCAGACCATACGAGATTGGAAGATGGAAAATATACCGGAAGATGTGCTAGCAACTCTCTGGTAGACATTAGAGGTGCCTCACACTGAGGGACCTGGGGCAACGCGAACAAGATGTAAAGTCTTGAACAGGAAATATATTGTCATTGTATATTTTTACAATATATTTTAGTTGTATGCTCTCTCTCTCTCTCTCTCTCTCTCTCTCCTCATCTCTTCTCGTCTCATCATCTCTCTCGTCTCTCTCCACGGTCCTTCTCACTCTGTCTCTCCGGATCTTCTTCTCTCTCTCTCTCTCTTCTTCAATCCCCCCCTCTCTTCTCTTCTCTTAGTCTCTCTTTTGAACCAGGAAATGCAATTGTCATTGTATAGTTTTTCCATATATTTCCGTTGTATCTCTCTCTCTCCTCTCCTCTCTCCTCTCTCCTAGCTCTCCTCTCTCTCTCTCCTCTCTCATATGCATAATTGTACATTTTTAAATTTTGCTTTTTAACCAGTTGGTATAAACTCTCTCTCTCCTCTCTCTCCTCTCTTCTCTTCATCTCTCTCTTCCGCCTTGACTTAATTTGAAACATATTGTTTTTACAATATATTTCAGTTGTATGCTCTCTCTCTCTCTCTCTCTCTCTCTCTCTCTCTCTCTCTCTCTCTCTCTCATATGAAATATATTGTACATTTTTAATGCTTTTTAACAGTTGTATACTCTCTCTCTCTCTCTCTCTCTCTCTCTCTCTCTCACTCTTGAATATGAAAAATATTGTACATTTTAATGCTTTTTAACAGTTGTATACTCTCTCTCTCTCTCTCTCTCTCTCATATGGAAAAAATATTGTGCATAATGCTAACAGTTGAAAAATATCTCTCTCTCTCTCTCTCTCTCTCTCTCTCTCTCTCTCTCTCTCTCTCTCTCTCTCTCTCTCTCTCTAATATGAAATATATTGTACATTATTAAAGGATTTTAACAGTCGTATACTGCCTCTCTCATATACTTAACAAAGTATATGATTGGGCAGAGGTAAATAGGATGGTATTTATCTCTGATAAATTTGAATCAATAAATTATGGAGACAGAGAAGGAAAGCTATATGCATATAGGGGACCTAATAATGAGACAATCACAAGTAAAGAAAAAAGTTAAAGACCTTGGTGTGATGATGAAAAGGAACATGTTATGCAATGATCAAATAGCAATTCTATTGGCAACATATAAAGTAAAAATGGGAATGTTGTTACGGCACTTCAAAACAAGAAAAGCTGAACATATGATTATGCTTTATAAAACATATGTTCGTAGTCCACTTGAATATTGCAATATGATATGGTACCCACATTATCAAAAGGATATTGCACAAATAGAGAGTGTACAAAGGTCCTTTATAGCTAGAATAGAAGAAGTTAAGGATCTTGACTACTGGGAAAGACTACAATCCTATAAATTATATAGTCTAGAAAGGAGAAGAGAACGTTACATGATAATTCAGACATGGAAACAGATAGAAAGAATAGCCGAAAACATCATGGAGCTAAAAATATCAGAAAGAGCAAGCAGAGGTAGATTAATAGTGCCCAAAACTATACCAGGAAAAATAAGGAACGCACACAGGACATTAATCCACTACGCACCAGCATTGATAATGCAGCGTCTATACAATGCGTTGGCAGCTCATCTGAGGAATATATCAGGAGTGAGCGTAGATGTTTTTAAGAATAAGCTCGACAAATATCTAAACTGCATCCCAGACCATCCAAGATTGGAAGATGCAAAATATACCGGAAGATGTACTAAGGAACTCTGGTAGACATTAAAGGTGCCTCACACTGAGGGACCTGGGGCAACGCGAACAAGATGTAAGGTCTGTAAGGTAAGGTCTCTCTCTCTCTCTCTCTCTCTCTCTCTCTCTCTCTCTCTCTCTCTTGAATATGAAATATATTGTACATTTTAAAGCGTTTTAACAGTCGTATACTGCCCACCCCCCTCTCTCTCTCTCATATGAAATGTATTGTATATTTTTACGAGATTTTTGCATTGAATCCTAGCTGGGAATATTTTCAAGGTTCCTTCATTGGCACTCTGTTGGTAGTATTCCATGAGTAATTTTCCAGTGTCACCCTTATATAATCCCTAGGGGGGCGTGACTCCTTAATTTACAAATATTTTATCATGGTTTCCTCAAAATTGTAGACAGTTGAGACTGCATGCGAGTTATATATATACTTTGATTGGAGTACAGTCTTCAGCCTGTCGTTTATTGGAATGGAATGGAATATAGAGTTTAGGCCAAAGGCCAAGCTCTGGGACCTATGAGGCCATTTAGCGCTGAAAGGAAAACTGAGGGTAAAAGGTTTGAAAGGAGGAAAACCTCGCAGTTGCAATATGAAACAATTGATAGAGAGGGTGGACAGCAGGATGGAAGAAAGATAACATGAATGGAGGTACAGCAAAAGGAATGGAAGGGGTTGCAGCTAGGGGCCGAAGGGACGCTGCAAAGAACCTTGAGTAATGCCTACAGTGCACCTCGTGAGGTCACTGACGGCACTAACCCACAAATGGGGTCTGTCGTTTGTTACCTGACAAAATATGCAGTGTGTTTTCTTGTTAGATTGGCTTTTCTAGTTGCTTTTAATGTTTCTTATTTTGTCAAATTTATAGTGGCACTAATATTCAAGGACCATGGTGAAGATGCTTGCATCTTTCCTTCTTATAATAATAATAATAATAATAATAATAATAATAATAATAATAATAATAATAATAATAATAACTAATTAATAATAATAATAATAATAATAATAATAATAATAATAATAATAATTAATACTAATAATAATTAATAATTAATAATAATAATAATAATAATAATAAATAATAAATAATAATAATAATAATAATTAATAATAATAATAATAATAATAATAATAATAATAATTAATAATTAATAATAATAATAATTAATAATAATAATAATAATATTAATAATAATAATAATAATAATAATAATAATAATAATAATAATAATAATAATAATAATAATAATAATAATAATAATAATAATAATAATAATAATAATAATAATAATAATAATAATAATAATAATAATAATAATAATAATAATAAGGGGGGGATATAAAACATCAAGAGATGAAGGACACGATCTGGAAAGAATATATGCAGAGACTCAAGGCGATACTCAAGTCAAATCTCTACGCGGGAAATATGATAAAAGCCATTAACACATGAGCAGTTCCAGTAATCCGATACAGCGCAGGAATAGTGGAATGGACGCAGCATAGACCAGAAAACCAGGAAACATATGACAATACACAAAGCACTATACCCAAGAGCAAATACGGACAGACTATACATAACACGAAAGGAAGGAGGGAGGGGACTACTATGCATAGAGGACTGCGTCAACATTGAGAACAGAGCACTGGGGCGATATCTGAAAACCAGTGAAGACGAGTGGCTTAAGAGTGCATGGGAGAAGGACTGATAAAAGTAGACGAAGACCCAGAAATATACAGAGACAGGAGAAAGTCAAGCAGAACAGAGGAATGGCATAACAAACCAATGCACGGACAATACATGAGACAGACTAAAGAACTAGCCAGCGATGACACGTGGCAATGGCTACTAGGGGGAGAGCTGAAGAAGGAAACTGAAGGAATGATAACAGCGGCACAGGATCAGGCCCTAAGAACCAGATATGTTCAAAGAACGATAGATGGAAATAACATGTCTCCCATATGTAGGAAGTGCAATACGAAAAATGAAACCATAAACCACATAGCAAGCGAATGCCCGGCACTTGCACAGAACCAGTACAAAATGAGGCATGATTCAGTAGCAAAAGCCCTCCACTGGAGCCTGTGCAAGAAACATCAGCTACCTTGCAGTAATAAGTGGTACGAGCACCAACCTGAGGGCCTGTGCAAGAAAATCCGCTACCTGGTCCCAGTAATAAGTGGTACGAGCACCAACCTGAGGGAGTGATAGAAAACGATCAGGCAAAGATCCTTTGGGACTATGGTATCAGAACAGATAGGGTGATACGTGCAAATAGACCAGACGTGACGTTGATTGACAAAATCAAGAAGAAAGTATCACTCATTGATGTCGCAATATCATGGGACACTTGAGTTGAAGAGAAAGAAAGGGAAAAAATGGATAAGTATCAAGACCTGAAAATAGAGATAAGAAGGATAAGGGATATTCCAGTGGAAATTGTACCGGTAATCATAGGAACACTAGGCACGATCCCAAGATCCCTGAAAAGTAATCTGGAAAAACTAGACGCTGAAGTAGCTCCAGGACTCATGCAGAAGAGTGTGATCCTAGAAACGGCGCACATAGTAAGAAAAGTTATGGACTCCAAAGGAGGCAGGATGCACCCGGAACCCCACACTATAAAGACCACCCAGTCGAATTAGAGGACTGTGATAAAAAAAAATAATAATAATAATAATAATAATAATAACAATAAAAGCAATAAAAACAATGATATTAATTTATTATCCACATCTGTCTTATTATGTTTTACATCAATGAGGTTGCTTAAATAGCCTGGTTCCGTAGGTTGCATTTTCTGGCAAAAAGTAACACTGAAAATCCTAAATTCTTTGTCCTTGTGCAATATTCATACTACAATGGTATTGTAATACAATTCTTTGGTAAGAGTAGACGAAAGGAAGAATATATATATATATATATATATATATATATATATATAATATATATATATATTTACATATATATATATATTTACAAAGATTAGCTATTCGTATAATTTATGTAGATATTCTGGCATAAAACTAATCTCAGTGTTGAGACAACCAACGCTATTTAGTTTCGTTTAACAAATCATTACTCTTCCATTCAGTATATTGTCCCGGGGGTGGGGGGGGGGGGTGGGGGGTGGGTTAGTCCCGTCAGTACACCTTACGCATGGTGCACTGTAGGCGTTATTTGAGGTTTTCTGCAGCGTCCCTTCGGCCCCAAGTTGCAACCATTCCATTTACTGTAACCTTTGACTCTCAATTTTCTTTTCAACGCTGAATAACCTCATAGGTCCCAGCGCTAAGCCTTCTGCCTAAATTGTATATTCTATTCTATTCAGTATATTGTCAAAGGTTGCTGTTATGGTTTAAATCCCCGATATAACGTCTGTTCCTACAGAAAGTCAAGTAAATTATCCTTGATATAAATTTAGGCCTGTCGGGACTTACGGTCACGTTCAGTTCCTACGTGATTTGTAGCCCTGAATGAAAAAGAGAGAGAGAGGATCTAACCACTAATGAGAGAGAGAGAGAGAGAAGACTTTCATCAGAATCCAGAGAAAATAATGAGAGAGAGAGAAGAGACAGAGAGAGAGAGAGAGAGAGAGAGACGAGGAGAGAGAGAGAGCTTTCCTCAGAAACCAGAATTGAGAGGGAAGATTACTTGAAGAAGAAGAGAAGAGAGAGGAGAGGAGAGAGGAGAGAGAGAGAGAGAGAGAGAGAGAGAGAAGGCCTCCTCAGAATCTTGAATAAGGGAAACACCCAAAAGGACAGAGACAAGCAGACATAACAATGAATCAAGGACAAAGGAAAGTGACTTATCACACAGCACAGCGAAAGGGAGAGTTATCTCACGTCGGATCAAGAACAAGAGAACAATAGTAAAGGAGAGAGAGAGAGAGAGAAGACCAGACCAGACCAAACCAGACTTTATCAATATCCAGTTTAATAGAAAGATACCAAAGAGATATACAGACAGACAGACAGAACCATAAATCAACAACAACAAAGGGAAGCTACTATATCACATACTGATAGGGAAGAGAGAGAGAGAGAGAGAGAGAGAGAGAGAGAGAGAGAGAGAGAATCCCCTCATTGACGGTGAAGCAGCTAAGCACGATCCTCATCCGTCTTACATCATTCCATTGAATGGAAATCAATTAGAGAAGCTGTTGATCGTCCCCATTTTTCCCTTCGGAGGAAGCAATTAAAACTGAATGTTGAACTTGGGAGCGATGGTTAACTCGGTGAGGAGAGGAGAAGTGTGAGGTCTCCTCCTGTTCTGCCTTATTGTCTTCCGGCTGTCAAAGGAGTCTGGGGAACAGATGGGGGCAAAACATGATCTCACAAGGATGCTGGAGGAACAAGGAGAGGCAGAGAAGAGTGAAAACTATTTGCACAGTTAGTGTCTTAAACCCTACTGAGGCTAGAGGGCTGCAGATCGGTTTGTTGGCCATCAACTCTCCAGTCATCAAACATACCAGATTGCAGCCCTCAAGCCTCAGTAGTTTTATTTTATTTTATGTTAGATTTAGCCATGGTCGTGCTTCTGGCGGTGATATAGGACAGGCCACCACCCAGGCCGTGGCTGAAAGCTTTACGGGCTGCGGCTCTTACAGAAAACTCGATTGCGCCGAAGCAACTTGGGCAGATTTTTTATTTGTTTTGTTTTTTCTTTTGTATATGGCATTCAAGGGAGACTGAGCCTTGTAAACAAACATTGCATAAACACCTAGCATAAAGAATTGAAGTATGAAAAATCAGATAGAATTTGAAGATGTAGAATTAGAAGACGAGGAATGATATAACTAATAAACAAATACCGTACTCACACGGAACATACACCGTCACAAATTACGTTTCACACTTGAGTCACAAAGTTAGTGAGCGAGCTTGAGATCAAGACGAAGTAATTTTAAATAACGGAAGGAGCAAAGAGGGTTTAGACGACCGTTGAAAGGCCAGGGCAGGAATAGGTCTCTTATGTAATAGTTAACGGAACAGAGGTGGAAAGGCTACCTAGGTGACTGACACTTGGGAATAGTTATTCAGTGATAAGGGTCCCGAAATAAGGTAGGGGAAATGGAGGGGAGTGGCTGTATGCTAATGAATTCAGAACTGTGTAGTCTTATAATCAATACAGTGCTGACACGGTAATGTATATAGTATGTTTTTTTTATAGAGATCTTCAATTTAGGAACGAATTAACGGAAATGGCGATGGGCTCCCCTTGAGGCCTCCGTTCATTACCATTTCCATGTGCACTGGAAAAGATGATTATAGATCAGTGGTCTAACTCATTTAAATTTTTTTGTTTTTTGTTTTCCAGAATGAATAAAGCCGATACTTCTTGTTCTTGGAGGATAGGAATCTTTGCCCTTTGGTTTTTGGAATATAGGTAAATGTAAATTTGGCTTTGTTATTTCCACTTTCAGACGCATTCTTGTATGAAAGAGCTCCTTTCTATCTTGCATTTTAGAATGAGAAGACTTCTGTTTGGCTTAATTGTAATTTTTAAGGCTTTGTCGGAAACATGCATTTTCATTATTCAGGAGGATTTGAATTTCCAATACGCGTATAGTAGATTCACATCAACCGTGCATCTCATGTCTAGGCCAGTCCCTTACGACGCTCCTGATTG
>NC_061097.1:23447081-23467081 GCF_015104395.2 Macrobrachium nipponense
AGGGGATTAGTGCCGTCAGTGCACCTCATTTGGTGCAATGTAGGCATTACTTAAGGTTCTTTGCAGCGTCCCTTCGGCCCCTAGCTGCAACTACTTTCATTCCTTTTACTGTACCTCCGCTCATTCTCTTTTTCCATCTTACTGTCCACCCTCTCCTAATAATTGTTTCATAGTGCAACTGCTTTGAGGTTTTCCTCCTGTTGCGCCTTTCAAACCTTTTACTGTCAATTTCCGTTTCAGCGCTGAATGGCCTTAGTTGCCCCAGTGCTTGGCACAGTGCCAAGAATCTATATAAATATAAAAAATCGCGGAATCAGAGGAATTTATTTCTGGTGATTAGAAATTCATTTCTCGATATGATGTGGTTCGGATCCCACAATAAGCTGTAGGTCCCGTTGCTAGGTAACCAATTGGTTCCTAGCCTCGTAAAATGATCTAATCCTTCGGGCCAGCCCTAGGAGAGCTGTTATTCAGCTCAGTTGTCTGGTTAAACTAATATATTCTTAACTTTAACTGGGATTAATGAGGCTGAGTTTTTCAGATTTTGAGAAACGGTGATATTAAAAACAGGCTCCCTTTAGGTAGAATTTGGTGAAACTGAAACAAAGACTAATCAGGCAATGAGGTGGCTGGCCGAATGAATTTGGAAATGAAACAGACCATAATCTTGTTTCAGCTCCAACTTTCAACTCCGACAAACACTTACTCTTTCAATAAATATGTTATTCCTTCTGTTATTTCCTTATAATTACCTGTCTCTTTTAGTATTATTTTTTTTAAATAATTCTTTGTTTATTTATTATTATTAAAATTTATTGGGTCTTTTTATATACAGTTCGGCGTCAGTGACCTAGTTGTCACGATGCTAGATTATTATAATATCAATCAATCAATCAATCATCTTGCGAGAAGATTCGAATCATGGCTTGCTATTAAGCACTGATCTATTTGCCTTAGCATTTTCATGTTTATTTCTATAGGAATTGTCGGTTCGTTTAACATTTCTAAGGTTTTAAGTGTTTCACTTGCCGAATCGTTTCTCGTGTTTATTGTCCGAACGTCAATTTAATGTCGGTCGACTTAGAGCCAATCGGAATCCAATACGTAGTTAAGTTAGATCTGCTTCTGTACCATGAGATATATTGTACATATATCAGTAATATGTCGCAATCTGCTATGTATTTATTACAAAAAGTCGTCAGCATACGAATGGTGAATGTAGAATGTTGACTTTATACTGCAGCACATGACGAGTATTAAGCTTTGGATTGACGCAAAAGGACCAAGTTAACCGACAACATTTTCAGCAGAAAAAGAAATGATTCTGATGTTGCCACATCTGCTAAACGCATCTTAATTGATCTAATTCATCGACAACAAACATCCGACGAAATGAAAAGAAGAAAAACAAAAAACAAAGAATAAACCAGCAATCCTCATCGCCACATGTTGACATCTCGTCGAGGCAAATTGTATTCGGATTTCTCTGCCTCACAAAATGTGAAAACAAAAGGCATTATTCCTTCGCTCGAGTTTGTGCAGGAAAGCAGCAGGGCAATATAGTGCGTGACCTTCGGACTTTTCAGTGTTGTCCCTTTTCTGCTTGTTAGTTTACTGTAAAAGAAAACTATTGAAATGGCCATTTGTTTGTCCGTCCGCACTTTTTCTGTCTGCACTTTCTCTGTACGCCCTCAGATCTTAAAAGCTACTGAGGCTAGAGGCTTGGAAATTGGTATGTTGATCATCCACTCTCCAACCATCAAAAATACCAAATTGCAGCCCTCTTGCTTCAGTAGTTTTTATTTTAGTTAATGTTAAAGGTAACCTTAATTAATGAGTTTGGCAACGATATAAGCCAGGCCAACAACGAGCCATGCTTAAAGTTTCATGTGACGCAGCTCAAACAGCATTACACCGAGACCACCGAAAGATAGTCCTTGGTTATACGATGTAAAAAAAAAAAAAAAGTCTTCGGCGCAAGTTTCCCTTTTTTTAATTTAATTTTTTATTTTATTTTAATAAAAGACGCGATTTCTCTCTTTCTAATAGTTTTAAGAATCTTGTCGAACATGCCTCTCTCTCTCTCTCTCTCTCTCTCTCTCTCTCTCTCTCTCTCTCTCTCTCTGTAACACTGAATAGACGGAACTACCTGACCGTAATCACAATACCACATTATACCTTTTCCCCAGATTTGCATTCAGAGGCTGCTGGCAGTACAGACTGGCATAACATGTTGCTATTGGATGATCAAAGTGG
The DNA here is from genome assembly GCF_015104395.2 of Macrobrachium nipponense. Lineage (NCBI taxonomy): Eukaryota > Metazoa > Arthropoda > Malacostraca > Decapoda > Palaemonidae > Macrobrachium > Macrobrachium nipponense. The sequence continues at coordinate 23,449,338 of NC_061097.1, forward strand.
CTCCCCCCCTCCCACGCCACTCCGGCACCTTTAACGGTGCTATCGCTTCACGTGCTTATGTGTAGGATGCGGGTGCATGAAACTGTATGAATAATGATACAGGAAACATAAATCCGGTGTATGTAATGATTATAGTTCTGCTATGAATACGAAAAATATTTACGCAGAAAAAATATTGTTCTGTTATGGCTTGAGTATAAAACATTAGTAAGTAATTTTAGCAATAAGAATAGTTCTGCTATGAATACGAAATATATATCTTATATGCATGGAAAATAATATTGTTCTATTATGACTAACTATAAAACTTGACGTGAAACTTCTTTTGAGATTTATTTCAGTTTTTCATTTTTTTTTTTTTGGGGGGGGGCAATTTTGAACCAATGACCGGTATGCTCAGAAGCTGGTGTATGTATTTAGTTTCTCTCTCTCTCTCTCTCTCTCTCTCTCTCTCTCTCTCTCTCTCTCTCTCTCGTTCGGGAAAAAAATTGTTGGGACTGCCTATAATCACAAAACCACATGTGGTACTTTCCCATGATTTACGTAGAGAGGGGCGTGTTATGCCCCACCATAAATGAATCTACAATTGGAGGCCTTGAGTGGTCTTTTTTTTTAAGTCTTTTGAGAGAGAGACCTTTGCTTGTACTATTCATAAAAACGCTAATGTATATTTAAAAATGCATATAAAAATCAATGAAGGCATCCCTATCCGGAAAATAATAATGAAAGGGGATATTACAGAATTTCATTTATAAAGTTTTTATTCGACTGACTAAACTAGAAAAATGTTTTAGTAAGAATATATATATCATATATATATATATATATATATATATATATATATATATATATATATATATAGAGAGAAAAGAGAGAGAAGAGAGAGAGAGAGAGAAGAGAGAGAGAGAGAGAGAGAGAGAGAGAGAGAGAGAATTGAAATATACCTTTAGCCAAAATAGAACATTTGATATCGCGTAAGACGCTTACTTCTCAAGGAGATAACAAATTGTGGAAAACTGAAAAAAAAAGTAACATGATAAAAAGAGCTTTGTGAAGAAAACACGATAAGGAGGTTCTTGGATTGAAATATTCGAAAAGTTAGACTTATAAGGAGCAAATTAGATGAAAGGTTTCGTGTTCATAATCGTTAACACACTTCAGTTCATGAAACATGAAACTCGATCGATAATTTAGTGTCACACTATAATGAAGTTATAATAATAATGCTTCCGATTTTTCCCTCTTGTTAAAAACTGTATGTAACTACAGGGTAAATGTTGAAAATCAGTGCGATCATAAGAGGTTAAGAATCGTATTGATGATGGTTTGTGAATTTCCTTATGAAATATTACCAAAAAATCCACTCCACATTTTATGAATGAAAGAGTTGAGAGAGATTCTCCTCTAAGTCTCCAAAGAGAGCAAACTGACAGACGATTACATCATCTGCCATTAAAGAACATACAAATAACATCATAGAAGTCTCCAATTTTTGTGTGAAAAGACCTCTAAACATTTCTACTGTTGGATAACTAACTCACAGAAACTTTCTGCTGACGGGCTCAGTTTTTCCTTTTTTTTCTTTTTGTTTTCTGTAAAAGAAAACTGTTGAGACGGCTATTTGTGTGTCCGTCAACACTTTTTTTCTGTCCGCCCTCAGATCTTAAAAACTACTGAGGCTAAAGGGCTGTAAATTGGTACGTTGGTCACCCACCACCCAATCATCAAACATAGTAAATTGCAGCCACCTAACCTCTGTAGTTTTTATTTTATGTAAGGTTAAAGATAACTATGATCGTGCGTCTGGCATCGCTATAGGTACCAACAAGACGGGCTTCCATCGGGCCGTTGCTGAAAGGTTCATGGGCTATGGCTGAGAGTTTCATTGGCCATGGGTGAGAGTTTCAAACAACATTTTACGCTGTACAGAAAACTCGATTGCGCCGGAGAAACTTCGGCGTACTATTTACTTGTTTGCCTAAGAATTTGGTATCGTTGGGGTATTTTGGAAAGTATGACTTTTACGGTAAATATTAGAGTTGGAATTAACGACTAATTAGTTACCTTTGTACGCCTTTTGAAGCAGTTTCATTAGTGGGTATGTAAACATTGGTGTAAATAAAAGTACTTGTGTCAGCTCTGATTTTGTTGAAGGTTAAACGTCACAATTACTGTTCCTAAAATAAATAAATAAATAAATAAATAAATTTTTGAAAATTCACAAATACTTTGGTTTGCAGATAGCTTTCCTCGAACGTCATAAGATTTCATTACTGCTCTATTTATACTGAATTAATTATGAAAAACCAACATGCTGTACTATGACGTCATAGAAAAAAGGATTAGAGAAATTATGCTCCTACTTTTGTTCCGCCCCCCCCCCAAAAAAAAAAAAAATATATATATATATATGAAAAATATATTTTTACCTAAAGATAAATCCGGGACTGAGTCCTTTTCAGAAGTGTTTAGTCGATCTTTTGAAATCTCATGAACGAACGCTGCCATAACATTCCTCTGCAAATGATCGGAATTATAGATGAATTCTTTGTTTACTTCCCTTTTTCTCTGAAACTAACGAGGCAGCTGATGGCTATTAAAGGAGAGTAGGGTCTTACATTTGCCGTATTTTTTTTATTGCACAGTTTTAATGCGCAGCTTTTCTAATGTATGACGATCATAAAACGACATCTCATGGGTTCATTATTTATTCACGTTCACGTTCTTTTATGTTTTATGTGATCTTTGTTCATCATCGTGGTAATTTCTGTCTTTCTTATAATGAGTACTGGTTCAGTTCTTCTATATACGTAATAGTTTACCAAAAATTATACTGAAATGTTGCTACATGGTAAAAATTCATCATATTTATGTTGGTTCCATAGCCATTTATATATGTAAAATGCAATTTCTGTCAGTTTGTCTGTCTTTGTTTGTATGTTCACTATGCACACCCAGATTATGAAAGCTAGGGTTACCAAATTTTTACCACACACTCCTCTTCCCCCAAGGAAGGTTTTAACCAAATTCCAAAATTCGAGGGCAGTTTTTAAGGAGCCCATAACAACATTTATTCATACACCCTCATTTTTTACAACTTTATGAGCTGACGGCTAGGACTACCACATTTTTAGCGTAGACTCCCCTTCCTCCAAGGGAGGTTTTAGTTAAAATCCGAAATTCGAGGGCTGTTTCTAAGGGGGTCATAACCAATCTTTTTCATACCACCTCATCTTCTACAACTTTCGTAGTTAACATCCTTGTAGAAGTGGTTCTATAGGTACAAACAGGCTCCTCACAATGTGGGTCTCATAAGGCATCCTCAGTCGTAAGGGAGCCAACAACGCCCTTGGGAATTGGGCCCAAAGGTTTTCCACAATATTAGGGGGCAGGAGACTTATGCCCTCTTGACTTATCGACTAGAGGAAAAGGGGTTCGTAGCTTACCTACCCCGACCTTGATAGCATGGGGGTGCAGCCCCATTTGGAAATTAGGGCCCAAAGAGGCAAAGATGGGCCTACTGCATTAAAATTTGGTACCATAATTAACATAAATGACAACGAACGCATTTATACATCAATATCATAGTTTAACTATAGGCTGAGTTTTATTATTGGTCGTTTAAGGGGTCTAGTGATGAATTTCTTTCCCGAGCAACCTGTCGCAACATGTACGCGCCTGCCGTTGGCCGGCGGTGCCTGACTGAGCCGGTCAGTGACGCAGTAGAATTGGGTGGGGAAAAGATGTACTTCCAGGACATTTAGAAGTAGCTGTACCCGATGGACGGGTACAGCTACAGCAGAATATGTCGCGCTACGAGACAGGTATTTGGAAAAAACATAGTTTCATATTGAATTAATACATTTATCTTTCTTAATACTGTCTTTTAGTATGTGAAATGCTCGTAATATATTTTAATCATAGTGGATAGTGTTAAAAAATTCCCATTTGTGTAAATGAGATCATTCAAATCTATTTACTGATTTTCGGTAAAAATCTGTCTTGCCTGAAGAAAATCTAAATGGTATGTGTGACGGACTTGAAAATAAGTTAATTATAGAAGTAAATAAAAGCAAATTCGTATGAGGCAATATCATTTCCGAGAGTACTGTTGATCGTACGCAGCTAATTCAGTGAACATTTGACAAAACATAGATTCATAAATGGTCCCGTAACTTCCATGATATTTCTCTTGACATTTTTCTGAAAGATCATTAGAAAAATGTCAGAGATAATTAGTTCATGGAAATCTCGGGACAAAATATGAAGGTCTGTTTTGTGTCTGTTTTTGTCAAATGTTCAATGAATTAGCTGCGTACGATCAACCACGCTCTTTGAAATGATATTGCCTAATACACTTACAGATCAAATATGGTGCTATTCATTACTATAATTGACTTGTATTCAAACCTTGACAGATACCAGTGCCTGCCTCTATATTTAAATTTCCATTAGGCAAGACAGATCTTTGCCAAACAAGGTAATGAGAGTGAATGTATATATATATATATATATATATATATATATATATATATATATATTATATATATATATATATATATATATTATATACGCTTAAAAATTGAAAGTGAATGCACGTAACTTCATTATATAAGCGCACAGCACAGTACCAAGCGCTTTCGCATTTATCCAGGCATTGTCGAGGCACATATGAAATACATTTGGAAAAAAAGGTTACAAGGTAAACAGCAATATGAAGAATACCAGATGGTTAATGGTCAAAAGGGTAAAAAGCAAAGAGACGATATATATATATATATATATATATATATATATATATATATATATATATATATATATATATATATATATATATATATATATATATATATATATAATTTTTCTGTTGATTAGTTCTCTTTTACAGTATTTTATCACATTTACATGAAACCTCCTCCAAATTCTATTGAAATGTATTTTATATAAATTACTTAAATCTTCAAAGTACAGCAACATTTGTTTACACTGAACACATATTACACAAGCTTCGACCTGTGAAGTCCAGTCACAAAAACCCCTTTCTTGCAATTATTTACCTTACAGCATATGTATAAATACCTATCTATATATTATATTATATTATTATATATAATACTATATTATAGATATATATATACACACATATATATATATATATATATGCGTTCAGTGTAAACAAACGTAGGTGTACTTTGAGGATTTAAGTAATTTATTTAAAATACTTTTCAATAGAATTTGGAGGATTTTTCATGTAAATGGTAAATCGTTGTAAGAGAACTAATCAACAAAAAGTAACTTTTTTTATTGATATAATGTAGAAGTAAGTTCATATTTATATATTATATTTATAATGATATATATAATTTATATTTATATAATATATTTATATTATAATATAATTATATATATTATATAATTATATAATATAATATATGATATATATATATATTATAATATATATATCTTATATGAATTCTACCACCAGATAACACATCTCTAACACCTCAATGGGAAACCCTTGTTACTTATTTCTCATTGATTATATATATAAAATATAATATATCTATATTATATATATAATATATATATATATATATCTAAGAGATTTATAACAAGGGCTTTCCCATTAGGTGGTTAGAGATGTGTTTATAATTCTATATGTTAATATAGTATATATATATATATATATATACTATATATATATATATAGATATATATAGATAAGATATATAAATATATATATATATATATATTATAATATTTATATATATCTATATATAAGATAAATGGGAACCCTTCTACATTAGATATATTATATATATATATATATATATATATCATATATATATATTATATAATTATACCATTATATATATATAATATATACCTCCCATGATTTATAAATCTATTCTATAGAGAGATATCTACATAATTTATATATATATATATATATATAATATATGGTGGTAGAAAGTCAGATATATATATATATAATATATCTAATGGGAGAATAAAAACAAGGGCTTTCCCATGAGGTGTAGAGACGTGGTATTCTATATATATAGTATATATATATATATATATTTATATATATATAATATATACTAATATATATATATATATATATATTCAGCAACGGGACCAACGACTTTACGTGACTTCCGAACCACATCCAGAATGAACTTCTACCACCAGATAAACACATCTCTAACACTTCAATGGGAAAGCCCTTGTTACTTGTTCTCATTATATATATATATATATATATATATATATATATATATATATATATATATATATATATATATATATATTATATTATATATATATATATATATATATATATATATATATATATTATATATATAATAATGAGAACAAGTAACAAGGGCTTTCCCATTGAGGTGTTAGAGATGTGTTTATCTGGTGGTAGAAGTTCATTCTGGATGTGTTTCGGAAGTCACGTAAAGTCGTTGGTCCCGTTGCTGAATAACCACTGGTTCCATGCAACGTAAAAACACCATACAAACAAAAATAGTAAGTGACAAGGTCACAGATACATGTGATTCACTAATGGTTATTGACCTCTTCAAAATACCCATGAACTTGATCTCACATAAATACTAATATACAGAAAAACAGTATTCACGAATTGTCCAAATAACTTAGAGAGCGAATGGTAAAGTTTAAGCAATTATGGCCCCCTTTATTGGGTGACTTTAATAATTACAAAGCAAAACTACCCTTTCATAAAACTGTTGGCTTGAGCCTTGTCCCAGAAATAAGAGTTAACAGTATTAAACAGAGCTTTGCGAAATATCGCCAATATGGCTTCCACCCGAACTGCAATTTGGTTTTATACCTTGATTGGGCAGATAGATCTGTGTGATGCAGTCTCTCTCTCTCTCTCTCTCTCTCTCTCTCTCTCTCTCTCTCTCTCTCTCTCTCTCTCTCTCTCTCTCTCTCTCTCATACCAGAGACATTAAATGGGTTGGATAGGCACATGCATTACCGTCCTTAAACCGTTGAGACAAGCAGCACTCATCTCAATACAGACAACGCGCAGTTCTTGTATTGTATTAGTAATACATATTATTTTAGCTGTTTCATATTTGGTATTGTTTGACGTGTAACCTTTCACAAAAAAATACTGCATATTGAGTATCAGTTTTAATTGGTTTTAGTTGAATGTTTTTCTCTTGACATTCTTCAGTATTGTGTTCTTGTGGTCTCTGGTGGAATTATCAGGCAACATTATATCAAAATAATGTGTGCGTAAACTCTGCAATTTGGTTCTAATACTCTGGAATACGAAAGGTTCAGATTGCTAAAAGTGGTGTATTTTTGCAAACTGCCTCGCACTTACAAGTGCGTAGGCTCCAAAAGCACTTAATGTATCCTTCTAAAGATGTTAATGATTTTCTCTATGAAATGACAGGTTTTTCTGATCGTTGCTTTTAGATGTGCGTAGGTTTTGTAACGATTTTTTTTCAAGTAAGAGATTTTACATATGAGGCTTTTCCATTAGTTTTGAAGTAATGTAGGCGAATTTTTCATTTATTTACGTGGGCGGGAAATGGTTGATTGAACCACCGCTCTTGCGCGCAAGTTGAACAGTAAAGAAAAATGGGTGAGAGGTGTGTGAGTGGAATCACAATGGGAAACCATTGTAGAGGTTGGGGTAAGTCTTAGGGGAAGAACAGAGAGCAATAAATTATTAAGGTATGTACACAGATAATGCACTTAGGATTTATTGCACACTTAGTCAGGTTATGGGAAGTGTTCAGTTGCACTGATCTTCTTCTTGTCTAAACCTTTTGCAAAACCGTTACCTTTGTTTTTTGCTGTGATGTTTATTCTCCGATTCATCTCTACTTTAATCTTACCCAATTTGTAAATTTTGCCTCCATGTATAAATCGAAGTCAGCCAATTTCTCTCCTCTAGAAAGTAGAAAAATGGGAGAAATAGAGTAAAAGTCAGGAATTACAGATGCAGTATTTTATTAATAGCCTTAATAAAATTAAAAGCTTTGTCAGCCTGGTTTCCCTTAACTTTCATATTCTTATATTTCCAAGTGTCCAATTTTCCAAACACTGTCAGACATTTTCACCAATCTCGGCTGCTTTTCTTCACTGTCCCTCTGTCCACATTCAACTGACAAATAGTTACATAACCCACAAATATTGCACTTGTATTTTCTACCGTTTACTCTGTGTTCCATTTCTCCAACCCTAGACATGCCAAGTAGACACCGAAACGTATACTGTTGATATGAGCTTCTCTCTCATTACAGCAATTTTGATATAGATTCTAATAAATAAACATCGCTACAAAACTCATCTGTATCACTTCCATAAAAAATTGAGTACAATTCCATAAACATAATTTTTCCTTAGTCTTCATCACCTCGCAATACTCTTTCTGGTAAATCACATTAAAGACGTAACATTACTGCCTAAATCCCTAAACCTTAATTTTGTCATCAGTCCTACTTTCTCAATCAAAACCCTGTGCTGCATTCCTCAGTGGCGTGATCGGTATTGCCTTGACTTGCCACCTCGGTGGGGTGCGAGTTCGATTCTTGGGCATTCCACTGAGGTGTTAGAGATATGTATTTCTCGTGATAGAAGTTCACTCTCGATGTGGTTCGGAAGTCACGTAAAGCCGTTGGTCCCGTTGCTGAATAACCACTTGTTCCATGCAACGTAAAAAAAACACCATACAAACAAACAAACAAACAAAACCCTGCTGTATACAGTCCCAAAGAGGGTAAGTGTTATTGTGCCCTTATATTATTTCAGTCGTCCACAACACTCATCTAGGCGCACCTTACACACCCTAGCCATCCTCAGTAACAATATCACCAAATTGGAACACCATTTAATTAGATATAGAATTCCCTCAGTGACGTTTAATTCAGTAGTACTCGCCATTTCCGGTAGTCTGTCTACCTTGTCATTTTAATCCATTACATCAGATTGTTACATAAAATTCGCCTGTGATGTGTACTTGTATTTCCATCAACTAATAGGTTTTCAATAGCTGTTTTTGTGTCCTCAGTAGTCAGCAAACACTCTTGTTTCCACCTTCATTTCTGACCCTCTTGCGTCATTCAGAGCTACCTACGTCACCTGTGTTTTCTACATTCAGCGACTTTTCGAAATCCTGTCCCCTTCGACACAGGTCAGGAGTTTTCTTCGAACTGCTTCTCTCAATTTGCGTCTTTTATTCTAAGATCCATTTGCTGATTAACCTTCTGTGCATTTTAATTTCCTTCTTAGTTTGCTGGCTCGGGTTGACTTTTATGTTTTCGACATATACCTTTTTTTTTTCACTTACTTTGTCATCTGAATTTCTGGCAAAAAAAAAAAAAAAAAAAGGGAGCGTGTATCCAGCGGAAAACACGAAATGATTATTGTTTCAGTTGGTGTGTCACAAATGTTTCAAAGAATCGCTCGAGAAAGAAATTGTCAGTTAATGTCGGTAAACTTTCCAACAGAAATCATGTTAAGAAAAATAGTTGATGGCATTATGATTTTCATGTCATTATCCTGGACGCCTGTATTTCAGCATATCAAATATTCTCTTGGGAAAGTTGATAAAGACTGCAAGTGAATTTACAAAGGCCGAGATAGTCACTGGCTATACACTGCTTTATATACATTGAGTATGTGCTGCATTATAATTTGTAATATTTTCTCAGTCTGATAAACACATTTATAGGAAATTTACAATTTAGCAACGCATATAAAATAACAAGTAAGTCGTAATTCCTCTCTTATAGCTATATAATTTTTGTTTAGTAAATGAATTAGGTGCAAAGGAGACTTCTCCTCCGAAGTAGGTGAGGAATAATGGAAAAACTAGAGCGATAGCGTTTCCTTTGAAGTTAGGGGCATCACGAATTCCCAATGACATTTTCTCTCTCTCTCTGTACATTTAGAGGGAAGGGTTAGTAATGTTTCTAGTCCGAACTAATAGTGTAGTATTATACGCGCGCGCGCGCACACACACACACGATTTTTATTTCACAACGCCTTTCGTTTCAAGTATTTTTCGTCCTGTTCCTACGACGACCTCAGTTTTTTCCTTTGAGATCTGAAACTCATGTCTTGGTCATTTTTTTTTTGTCTAAAGAAAAGTAGTTGCTTTTCAGTTTCCTTTGATAGATTCATTTAAAATTCCTTGTCACGAACCAATAACGAAAAATCGCTGTTTGGATATCCGTTCTTAATTGAATTTTGATTTGAATGTTAACTGTCCATATTTACATATGTCACACCTTGAAGTCTTTGAAATACAAAAAGCATCTATTTTTTTATTCACTTATCATGAAAGGCATATTTCACATTTAAATGATCCGAATCTTACTGTTATTGGATTATTTTGTTTTTCATTAAAGATTTGTCGATGTTTCTAACGGTGATTCATTTCTCTGTCATATAATTGATAAACAGCTTTTCCAAGTATTTCTTGCAACAACCGTGTTCAGTTATTCATGTTTTCAGCAACTCAACCCCCCCCCCCCCCCTCCCCCCACCTCTCTCTCTCTCTCTCTCTCTCTCTCTCTCTCTCTCTCTCTCTCTCTCTCTCTCTCTCAAGTTTTTTTTAAATATAGGACTGAATATGAGTAACGAAAATGGTCAAAGGACTAAGCTAATTGTAAATTTCAAAACATTATATTTATCGATATTTACTTAGGAATAAATTTTATTTGTCCATTCGTATACATATGATACTACGTGGATTTTTTTTAATGGCACCCCAGAGATTTCAGTGTAAATATTCTGCTTTCATGATCATATTACTCCGATATGTCACTTCTGCAGTCATTCCCATCATGTGGGGGTTGTTACTTCCTGAAGAGTAATTAAAAGAATTGCAGCCGTATTTTCAAATGAATTCAAAGATAATAGTTTTATAAAAAATCGAATGCCTTCTTCGTAGGTCTGTCATCATTCAGCTGGACCGCTGGTTTAGTGGGTAGCGTCGTGCATTGCCACTCCGATGTCGATACTGCGGGTTCGCGTCTTCCTCAGGGCGATGAAAAATCACTGGCTCCGTATCATAATCAGTTCCTACTGCAGTGTGGGGTCTGCGGTGGGAGGTTGAAACCAACATTCTTTGGAAGATTGAATTTCTAGTCAGTGGCCCCTCTGTGCTTGTTGCATGTGAATAGGTTTCATCTAATATAATAATAATAATACTAATATAATAATAATTAATTTCAAGTCAGTGGCCCTGTGTGACTACTACTACTACTACTATACTACTACTACTATACTACTACTACTACTACTACTACTAAATAATAATAATAATAATAATAATAATAATAATAATAATTAATTTCAAGCCGGTGCCTCCTGTAGTGTGGGCTTGTCCCCTGCGAATAGGTTTCATCTACTGAAATAATAATAATAGTAATTGAAAAAGAAACCCACAAATTCAATTTGTAACTTGTTTACTTCTAAGTATTTACATTTAATTTTACTCCACACTCGAGTACTTTCAGGCCCTTCTGTGGCCCATTCTCAAGAGATGTTTGGGATGTTAGCCTGGGTCAAGGCCCAGCAGTCTTCTGGAACTTCTTCTCGTTGTGCTGTCATTTATGCGATGGCTGTTCTGGTTTTCTTGAGAGTTGCCAATCCCCTCTTGTCGCTCTGATATCCTGAGCTGATGGTCAATGGGATTCACCCTTGTGGTAAGGGTGTGGTCACCGAAAGTCTGTTGGGCAGGAAACCTAATCTCCAGGTCAGCAGGGTCAATCTTAGCTTCTTTTAATATCAAAGCTCGGCTTATGGGATCTTCTGAGGTAAAACCTTTGTTTCCTTCAATTACTTTAATCTCTCTGATAAGTGCACCTTCTACTACCCTCCTGTGACTTATTTTGTTGCTTTTGTATATAAGCCTACTGTTTTTGAAATCCATCCTATGGTCATTTTCCCAACAATGTCTAGTTATAGCACTCCCCTGAGAGTTAAGCTGTACTGCCCTTCTATGTTCTTGGACTCTAGTCCTTATTCCCCTACCTGATTCCCCCACATATCTGTCTCCACAATTATTGCAATTGATTATGTATACCCCTGCTACATCATCTGTATTACTATCTTCTCCTTCCAATTTATTTTTACATACTTTGTTTTTTAAGGTATTATCAAAGGTATATACAAATTTATATTGACTTTCTTTCATTTTTGAAGTGATTTGTTTCATTTTAGGCATAAAAGGGAGGGCAACTATTTTCTTGTTTTCTTTATTCCATGTACTCTCTACATTCGCTCAGTAAAATATTTTTCTAGCTTTGTTGAGTGCCCTTTTTCTGAACCATTCCGGGTATGCTAATGCATCGAAGCTTTTATCGATGTAATTTATTTCTTGCTCTATCTTGCAAGGGTCACACGTTCTCATTGCCCTAAGAAATAAACCTGTTAGAACCCCTATTTTTATATCATGACTATGAAAAGAGAAGAAATGAATATATGAGTTTGTATGTGTGGGCTTTCTATATGTACTGAATTCATATCCTGTTTCTTTTCTTTCTATGAGTATGTCTAAAAAGGGCAGTTTATTATTGTTACTTTTCTCTAAAGTGAACTGGATATTGTTATCAAACTTATTGAGCTCATCTAGAAAAGTTTCTATTTTATTTCCATCCCCTTGCAGAATAGCAAAAATATCATCCACGTATCTCCACCATCCTTGCAGTTTTAAGTTAGGGACATTCACATTAGGAACTAGATTAGTTTCGAAATATTCCATATAGATGTTAGCGAGTATAGGTGATAATGAGGACCCTATAGCTACTCCATATTTCTGTTTGTAAACATGTCCCTCAAATGTGAAATAAGTATCACTGACACACAATTTGATCAACTCAAGGAAGACGCCTATTTCGATGTTTGGATTGAAAATACCCTCATTATGTTTAGTCTGTAGGAATTCTAATACTTTATCTAAGGGGACATTGGTGAATAATGCTACTACATCAAAACTAACCATGTGTCCCTTTATATTCTTTTTCTTAACTTTGTCTATGAAATCTACTGAATGTTTAATATGGGATTCTGAAAATATACCTAAGTATATTCCTAGTTCTCCAGAAGACTGCTGGGCTTTGACCCAGGCTAACATCCCAAACATCTCTTGAGAATGGGCCACAGAAGGGCCTGAAAGTACTCGAGTGTGGAGTAAAACTAAATGTAAATTCTTAGAAGTAAACAAGTTACAAATTGAATTTGTGGGTTTCTTTTTCAATCTTCAGAAGAAAACTGAAAGAAGTTTTTGTTTGGTTCATCATGTACCCACAGCAACATTACAACAGAAGTACATTTCAACAACTGTATGAAGTCGCTGGAACTCAAGCTGTTCATTATGCAAGAAGATATGAAACACAACTTTACAAAGCCAAAGCCATGAAAAACAAGATCTGGTTTATAAGTGAATGTTTGAAGAACAAAGTGTGTCCAAAAACATATGGCAGGATTGGAAGATGACCCTGGAGTGGAGAAGCATTCAGCAGTTTTCAAGAAGGATACATCAAGGATCAGTTGCAAGAGCTTAGGGAGAAGAAAGAAGCTGCATTTGCTGGTGTAAGGAGTACACAAAACACACTTCAAGAGACCATAAGGGGTGAGTGGTACAAAAAAGTTGTTGGGCAGGTCAACAGTAGAGTAAACTTTGATACAAATCGTAACATGGTCAACATTAGAAATAAGTTTGAGAGTTTATTTAGTAATTCGGTTTGGATAAAATTTAGCAATATGGATAATATAAAGAATATCTCAAGTAGATTATTGACTAGGGATGAAACAGCAGCACTAGGGCTAGGATTAAATTTTTGTGCAGGGACTACAAACAATATTAACATAGAATTCAACAGCAAGATTAACTACCTTAATGTTGAACATCACAATGATTTAGCTCCTTTTCTCAGAGGAGTGATGGTAGGGAGTAATGAAAGCAAACTTGGAGATATCTTGCCAAGGAGATTTAGTATCGCTCTGAAGGGATTAAAAAGCTACAAAGATATTAGAATTATGAAAGCTGACAAAGGGGGTAGTATTGTCATCATTAAATAGCTCAGACTATAGGGGGTAAAATGTACAGGCTACTTGATGATGAAACTACTTATGCTAAAATAGAGAATCCTCAACAATAACCAAAAGCTTCAGAATACCTTTAATCAGAATGTGAAGAAAATAATCAGTAGACTAGTAATGGGAAGGACATGCTATGCAATAAATTATTCTCAAGTAAATTACCTGAACTTGCATATATATATGGCAGCCCCAAAATACACAAGGAGGGCTGCCCACTACGCCCTATTGTTTCTAGTAGGAAATCTCCTAACAAAAACTTAGCTGTGTGGTTTATGCTGGAGAACTAGGAATATACTTAGGGTATATTTTCAGAATCTCATATTAAACATTCAGTAGATTTCATAGACAAAGTTAAGAAAAAGAATATAAAGGGACACATGGTTAGTTTTGATGTAGTAGCATTATTCACCAATGTCCCCTTAGATAAAGTATTAGAATTCCTACAGACTAAACATAATGAGGGTATTTTCAATCCAAACATCGAAATATGCGTCTTCCTTGAGTTGATCAAATTGTGTGTCAGTGATACTTATTTCACGTTTGAGGGACATGTTTACAAACAGAAATATGGAGTAGCTATGGGGTCCTCATTATCACCTATACTCGCTAACATCTATATGGAATATTTCGAAACTAATCTAGTTCCTAATGTGAATGTCCCTAACTTAAAACTGCAAGGATGGTGGAGATACGTGGATGATATTTTTGCTATTCTGCAAGGGATGGAAATAAAATAGAAACTTTTCTAGATGAGCTCAATAAGTTTGATAACAATATCCAGTTCACTTTAGAGAAAAGTAACAATAATAAACTGCCCTTTTTAGACATACTCATAGAAAGAAAAGAAACAGGATATGAATTCAGCACATATAGAAAGCCCACACATACAAACTCATATATTCATTTCTTCTCTTTTCATAGTCATGATATAAAAATAGGGGTTCTAACAGGTTTATTTCTTAGGGCAATGAGAACGTGTGACCCTTGCAAGATAGAGCAAGAAATAAATTACATCGATAAAAGCTTCGATGCATTAGCATACCCGGAATGGTTCAGAAAAGGGCACTCAACAAAGCTAGAAAAATACTTTTAACAGAGCGAATGTAGAGAGTACATGGAATAAAGAAAACAAGAAAATAGTTGCCCTCCCTTTTATGCCTAAAAATGAAACAAATCACTTCAAAAATGAAAGAAAGTCAATATGTATTTGTATATACCTTTGATAATACCTTAAAAAACAAAGTATGTAAAAATAAATTGGAAGGAGAAGACAGTAATACAGATGATGTAGCGGGGGTATACATAATCAATTGCAATAATTGTGGAGACAGATATGTGGGGGAATCAGGTAGGGGAATAAGGACTAGAGTCCAAGAACATAGAAGGGCAGTACAGCTTAACTCTCAGGGGAGTGCTATAGCTAGACATTGTTGGGAAAATGACCATAGGATGGATTTCAAAAACAGTAGGCTTATATACAAAAGCAACAAAATTAGTCACAGGAGGGTAGTAGAAGGTGCACTTATCAGAGAGATTAAAGTAATTGAAGGAAACAAAGGTTTTACCTCAGAAGATCCCATAAGCCGAGCTTTGATATTAAAAGAAGCTAAGATTGACCCTGCTGACCTGGAGATTAGGTTTCCTGCCCAACAGACTTTCGGTGACCACACCCTTACCACAAGGGTGAATCCCATTGACCATCAGCTCAGGATATCAGAGCGACAAGAGGGGATTGGCAACTCTCAAGAAAACCAGAACAGCCATCGCATAAATGACAGCACAACGAGAAGAAGTTCCAGAAGACTGCTGGGCCTTGACCCAGGCTAACATCCCAAACATCTCTTGAGAATGGGCCACAGAAGGGCCTGAAAGTACTCGAGTGTGGAGTAAAACTAAATGTAAATACTTAGAAGTAAACAAGTTACAAATTGAATTTGTGGGTTTCTTTTTCAATCTTCAGAAGAAAACTGAAAGAAGTTTTTGTTTGGTTCAATAATAATAATAATAATAATAATAATATAATAATAAATAATAATAATAATAATAATAATAATAATAATAATAATAATAATAATAATAATAATAATCTGGAGAACTTAAAAGCAAATTTCTCCTTGGGGTCGACCGGGAAACATTTAAGAAGGGAGATTCTGGTTCGGGTCCTGAAGAGATTTTGGTCGAACCGACGAAGAAATCAGACGACCTCTTTTCCAGGTGACGAAATCTTTTCTCGTGATTCAGGAAGGTGGTTCATGGAAGTTTTTTTTTTTTTTTTTTAAGGAAAGTCTTGAAATGGGAAACTTTATCTTGCAGTGAAACTTCAGCTGATACTCAATGCTTCTTTCGAGACTTTTTTAAATCGTATTTTCGATTATTTATATTTATAATACTGATACTGACACACACACACACACACACACACACACACAGAGAAAGGAGTTATTCAGATTCACATCTTTATCTTTCTCTTTTCCTTCCAGATTCTGCAAGAAGAAAATATGCAGTATGAAACGAATTCATTCAGAATTTACTTCCTGTTTTTCTCGTCCGGTTTGAAGAGTTTGAACGCGACAGGGAAAAGGCAAGGGGTTTATTATTATTATTTTATTATTTTTTTTTTTTTTTTTTTTTTTTTTGCTCTATCACAGTCCTCCAATTCGACTGGGTGGTATTTATAGTGTGGGGTTCCGGGTTGCATCCTGCCTCCTTAGGAGTCCATCACTTTTCTTACTATGTGTGCCGTTTCTAGGATCACACTCTTCTGCATGAGTCCTGGAGCTACTTCAGCCTCTAGTTTTTCTAGATTCCTTTTCAGGGATCTTGGGATCGTGCCTAGTGCTACTTTGATTATGGGTACGATTTCCACTGGCATATCCCATATCCTTCTTATTTCTATTTTCAGATCTTGATACTTATCCATTTTTTCCCTCTCTTTCTCTTCAACTCTGGTGTCCCATGGTATTGCGACATCAATGAGTGATACTTTCTTCTTGACTTTGTCAATCGACGTCACGTCTGGTCTGTTTGCACGTATCACCCTATCCGTTCTGATACCATAGTCCCAGAGGATCTTTGCCTGATCGTTTTCTATCACTCCCTCAGGTTGGTGCTTGTACCACTTATTACTGCAAGGTAGCTGATGTTTCTTGCACAGGCTCCAGTGAAGGGCTTTTGCCACTGAATCATGCCTATTTTTGTACTGGTTCTGTGCAAGTGCCGGGCATTCGCTTGCTATGTGGTTTATGGTTTCATTTTTCGTATTGCACTTCCTACATATGGGAGAGATGTTATTTCCGTCTATCGTTCTTTGAACATATCTGGTTCTTAGGGCCTGATCTTGTGCCGCTGTTATCATTCCTTCAGTTTCCTTCTTTAGCTCTCCCCTCTGTAGCCATTGCCATGTGTCATCGCTGGCTAGTTCTTTAGTCTGTCTCATGAGGCTAGAGGGCTGCAGATCGGTATATTGGCCATCCACTCTCCAATCATCAACCATACCAGATTGCAGACCTCAAGCCTCAGTAGTTTTATTTTATTTTGTTAAATTTAGCCATGGTCGTGCTTCTGGCAGTGCTATAGGACATGCCACCACCTAGGCCGAGGCTGAAAGCTTCACGGGTTGCGGCTCTTACAGAAAACTCGAT
>NC_061097.1:23470836-23493960 GCF_015104395.2 Macrobrachium nipponense
TCTAACTCATTTAAATTTTTTTTTTTTTTGTATTTTTTTTTGTTTTTTTTTACTTCTAGAATGAATAAAGCTGATACTTCTTTTTTCTTGTAGGATAGGAATCTTTGCCCTTTGGTTTTTGGAGTATAGGTAAATGAAAATTTGACTTTGTTATTTTATATATTTTCACTTTCAGACGCATTCTTGTAGGAAAGAATCCCTTCCTAACTAGCATTAAAAAAATAAACAGAAAACTTCTCCTTGGCTTAATTGTAAATTTTAAGGCATTGTCGGAAAACATGTGTTTCCATTATTCAGGAGGATTGAATTTCCTTTTTTTCCCCAATACGCCTATAATAGATTCACATCAACCGTGCATTTAATGTCTAGGCCAGTCCCTTACGAAGCTCTTTATTGGCTGTTGACAAGGCTGGAAACTCTTAGTCTCTCTTGAGAGTTCAAATAGGCAGGATCTATGTTCCACCTCTCCTGAGGGATACTTTTAAAAGACGTAGCCCTCAGGAGCGGTGGAACATAGATCCTGCCTATGTGAACTCTCGAGAGAGACTGAGAGTTCCCAGCCCTGTCATTGGCTTATCAACAGGCAATGAGGAGCGTCGTAAGGGAATGGCCTGGACATCAGATGCACGGCTGATGTGAATCTACTATAGTAATCAGCGCTCAATTTTTGCTCTCACCAGTTCATTGAAGTAATTACGTTCACGTCACAAAAACAGGGAGACCAGCGAGGTGTTCGCATGAAGGTTTCAGGGACCCTGTAGGACTGTTAACCAAAATGAAAGTGCTCTTATTCTTCTCTAGTTCTCTCGCATCAACCCCCTGTAGGGGGCTAGTGACGTCAGGGCGTGCATTACTCAAGGTTCTTTGCAGCGTCCCTTCGTCCCCTATAGTAGATTCACATCAACCTTGCATCTGATGTCTAGGCCAGTCCCTTACGACGCTCCTGATTGGCTGTTGATAAGCCAATCACAAGGCTGTTTTTTTTTTTTTTTTTTTTCCATGGTTTGAATATCGTTCCCCAGTTTTTCGTCCTCGAACGAAAACGTGAGTTGTATTAAATTTCGTATTCATAAACATCGTTCAATTACACACAACACACACACACACATATAAATATATATATATATATATATATATATATATATATATATATATATATATATATATATATTTCATTATATAAAAAGAATAATCATAATCAATTGTGAACGAAATCAAATGGTATGTACTTACCAATCACCTTTACTTGAAATAGTGTGTCTTGCGGTTATAGATACTTCACGTACTTCTTCACTTGTCGAAATACACTGTAGCACTGGGGACTAAGGTGTAACCTCAGCTGTAATGTCAAGTGTGGGTTGAATCCCACCACCGACGGAAAAGGTTTCTTTCATATATTTCTCATTTGGGTTCAAGGTTCGTAGTGAGAAGCGTATGTGAATTATATATATATATATATATATATATATATATATATATATATATATCATATATATATATATATATATATATATATATATATATATATATATATATATAAGTGTTTACATAATAAAAATATGGAATGTTAGTCCATATATATAAAAGTTGCTTGCAGGAATGTGATCAGACTAGAGACGCTAAAGATGACGTATACAATAAGTATGTAGGCTAAGATAAACATGCCGTCACCTGTAGTCATTCAATTGTTTATAAACATTAGTCCAAGCTCCCTGCTTGAGACAACTACCCCGACCTATAATTCAAACGGCCTACGTGATCTGTAGCGTGTCTCATTTTGTGTTCGTATGAAACTATGTCATTTGTATGTATGTTCATATGTTCGAACTACTGTCTGTTCCTTCATAACTTGAACAGAGATGGTAGACGAGCAGAACAGAGTTAGCTATCGTCATTAGAAGACCTGTACCTCTTTACCTAAGCTTTATCATGTAGAGGAATAGGATTAGCCATCATCATTGGCAGAAGCGATCAAGCTATCGTTATTAGAAGACTTGTACAATCATATCTGATCTTCAGCATGTAAAACTTCAGAAGAATACATATTTTATATATTTCGTGTTTTCTACAAGAACCTCCTCACCATGAGTTTAACACACATCGTCGTAATAACCAAACAAGATAATACCGACTTCGTAAGTGATCTACACACCCCCCGACATTCCATTGAAGATGGAAGTGCAATACCAACCGACTTAGCGTAAGATTATCGCTAGTCTAACATTACCATCCTCCCATAGGGCGCCTTATCATACAAGGCACAAGCCCTAATATTTGGTTGGCAGTGGACCAGAAGAACTCTATACAACGTCCTACGAAGAAAAAACAGAATAATAAAAAATCATGAAGTCAACGACGACGAAAGCAGCAGATTCTTCAAGCAACCTAGTATCATCGTTAGTGAGCGACTTCAGAAAACAACAAGATTCGTCAAGCAACTTAGTATCATCGTTTAGTGAATAACTTCAAGAAACAAAACCGACGTGTCCTTTTCCTACTACGGCAACGGAAGCTTCGTCTCTCATTAGAATCATTCAAGAAAACATCGTTAGTGAGCGTTTCCGGCACTCCAAGAAACAAACAACAAACCGAACGCGTCTGCAGCATCGGATCTTTCAAGGGCTCGAATCATCGAAACAACACGCGCACGGGGGAAACTGAGCCAAACCAGGTCGTCCGCTAAATAGAGAAGGAGGACCAAGGCCGTGTGTCGTTATCGGAACACCGTGACTTCCCACAAAGCAAGCTAAGTACAAATTTTTTATTCATTTGGAGTAACTTTGAGTGTTTCCTTTGCAGGTCGAATTTCGTTATTCCTGTGGCTGAAGTTACGAGACATTCTTAATCTTATTTTTTTTTTTACAGAAATTATCTACATCATTGAGATATTGCTACTGCGAGTTTTTATCTTTGAGTGTCTGTTTCCAGAAGTTCTACTGAAATATCATAATCAAATACTATGTTAATCTCATTTTGGGTGATTATTAATCCCTTTACGTAACAAATCATATAAACAGTGAATATGCGTTTACGCAGTGGACGTCTGTATTTATACAGATGCATGGATAGGGTCGTTAAGCGTAGTGATAGAAAACACACAAAAAACAAGTGGAACACCGTACAAATCTAGATAAATTAGAGGTAACACTATTTCGGGTCAGACAATAAATGCTCCTTTGCAAAGTCCCGATCGCAGTTTTAGCCTTGAGTTTTTTTGAGTTATAGAAAATATCGAACCTCAATGACTCAACTTAACTTTTAAAATATGGCTGGATCGCAAGGAATAACATGTCTGTAAAAAACTTTCATCAGGCTAAATGCGCTGACCAGGATCCCTCACTATTTCAAATTTTAGCAAAGAATGAAGTACAAACAGTTTAATATGAATTGCAGTAGTGATAACTTGTCTTATTAGTAATCGCTCAGTTCCTAATAGTTCGTCATTCATTGCTTTATACGTAACCAGCAACATAATGCTAAAAACACACAATACATTGCCGATGGTAATAAAGAGAAGGATCTTAATTATTACAAAAAAAAAATAGAACATAGTCAGTCGCCGTTCAGAATCAAACAAGCAAACTCGTGACTGTGTCACCTAGTCAAGCGGTCAAGGTCAGTCAAAAAGCTGCCGAAGTGTTCAAAACATAGCAAATTCCATACAATAAGCGACTCTAGCAGAGTGGGGAAAAGCGATGTTGGTTCATACATACCGATATCTTTTTTTTGAATTAAAATTAAAAAAAAGGATTTTCCTATGAAACACACGACCGTATAAAGTAATCAGAGCAGGATTCGTTTTTTTTTTAATACGTAAGTTATTATAAGTAGTGGTGGATAAAGCCCGACTGTACGCGCCGTAAAAATAGAATATCTTGTTTATTCCTTTAGTACACGTAATATCCTGTATTTACGGACTCACCGTCTGTTTGTTCGAACTTCCCTAATGAGAAGTCCGGATAAGCGAGCGTTTACAGATACCTCTATAGTTATAAAAAACATTGATCTGTATCTAGTGTAATTGTAAGATTCATCTAGGGGTATACAAAATATTAACTTACATCCTGCAAAATAAGGCGTCGTTTGATCAAAGGGAAATCCTATAACCTTCAAAACATATTAAAATCCGTTTGAACAAATATGAGACAGTTAATCAAATAATAACTTATATAAAGGAACTATACATTTGTCTCATAAATCGTAACATTGTTCAAATGACCCAACAAGAATTCTCCCACAACCAAAACCCGCAGTCGCACTTTGCACGCAAAATCTCGAGAAGCATGCACCCTCGAATGTCTTAGTGCGTGAAAAAAACTTTGCTGGGAAATGAAATTTTAATCCTTCCGACACTCTGAAATATAACGATTTCCGCGAACAAAGCCCCTAGACACGGTTGACTCGCTGCAAACAAGTTATATAGTAATCCACAAAAACCTATACATATAAATATCGCATTTCTTTTATTGTTGCTAACTTTTAATCCCGCCCAACCAGTCGTGGATGAATCTCTCTGATAATCTATCTAAAGTAATATCAGTAAAGTCATTCAAGCAGAGGTGATTCAGCAGAAATTTTTTTTTTATCTTTTACCTGAATACCAGGAAGTTTCTCCACTAGCGAGTGATCTCTGGGAAAAACGGATGTAATTTAACACAAAATACGGTCTAAGGACAAACATAAAGCTATATACGTACCTTCGTATAGACTCTCACTGCAATTTCAAAATAGAGATAAATGACGAAGTTGAAATATGTTAGTAATAGGAGCCATTAGGAAATCAAATAGCCATATAATTTTCCCTCAAATGTCATGCCATAAAGGATCGGACTTGGCGTATCTGCGTAGATTTCTGTCGCTTAAACAAGGAAACGACTCCCGATAGTTTCCAGTGCCATGTAGCGACGACACTTATTTCTGTTAGGTTAGAATAAATTTTTCACCAGCTTGGACTTACTTAAAAGCTTTTACCAGATACCATTACCTAAGTGATTGTACCTCATACTCCGTTTTCAGCACACTCAGGGGAGCATTATCAATTTTTTACGTATGCCTCCGGCTTTCGTTGCGCCCCAATTACAATATAGTGTTTGGAGACTTTTAGGGGATAACCTACATGCCTATATGGATGATCTTGTAATCCTTTCTAATACCTTAGAAGTACATTCACATAAACTAGAGCTAGTGCTACAGAGACAAAGACAAATAATCTCAGAGTAAAATATCTAAATGTGAGTTTTTAAAAACCGAACATGTTTATCTAGGTTTTATGTGTCTAGTCAAGGTCTTAAAAGTATTCCATGGTAAGGTGTCGGCTATTCATAACTTTCCGGTACTTATTAACGTAAAAGGGGGATACAGCACTTTTGCGCTGTAGTGGGTATTACAATCGTATGTAAATATGTAACTCTTCAATCATGACAGCTCCTTTAACAGATCTTACGAAGAAGAGCGTAGATTTATTATGGTCTGAAAAGCATCAACAGGCGTTCGATATCTTAAAAGCGGAAAATGCAGCTCACCTAACTTAAAAATCCCTGATTTAAATAAAGAATTTTTTTTATTGCAACAGACGCCTCAGACCAAGGGGTAAGAGGGTATTACTTCAGTAATATGATAAACAGTTCTTCCCTATAGCTTTTTATTCACGTAAACTAAAGCCCTCTGAAAGTAAATATGCAGTAATAGGCAAGGAAGGGCTAGGTATCTTTAACACTAGTACATTTTAAGTTCATATCTATGCTATCCTGATAAAGTCCTTACTGGACATGAGTATTCCTTTACGAGTTTTTCAAAGGCTTTAATCACAGTCCAAAAGGACTCGTGACAAATGATCATTCAGGTTATTGGAGCCAAGATAAGATATCTACCTGGGAAAGCAAATATCATAGCTGACGCATTATCCCGCAATCCCGCACCATACAGCAAAGAACCATTAATTGGACTAAAAGATATAGAAACATCCGTGCCTATTGTTAAAACCGTATCTAAACAAGAAAATTCCTTAACCCAAGAGATCGCGAGCATTGAATATCTGGGTTTGGAGCGCCGAACTGTTACAAACTGAACAAAGCAAAGTGTCAACAGCGATAAGCAAACAATAAACACCAAACAATAAACACTTCGAAACGGAAACAGGGTCAGTGGCTAGGCAAAAAAAAAAAAAAAAAAACAATAAACACTTCGAGCAGAAACCCTAAAGCAAAGTATATTTAAAGTATGTGTATCAGAATAATGTAATCAAATGTAATATTATATGTAGGTCTGTGACGAGGAAAACCCGAAAAAAAACCCGAAGAACACAGCAGATGACTAACGACCAGGTAGTAGTAATAATCTCTTTCATACCAATCGTCATAAACTGGTTGCATTCCGTCATCCAGGGTTTCTCTACTATGTCACAGAAAGCCAAATCACTATTTTACTGGCCTACAATGCTTACAATACTAAAAAAAGCACATAACTGATTGTAACACGTGTCATGAAAACAAGGGACGCACTAAGACACCTGTCAGTTCAGGGCCTATCCTGTGCCAAATCAATCCTTGAAAGAATATACGAGAATTATTAACAGAATTACGAGTCTGACAGAGGGAATAAACACTTCTTAGTGTCAATAGTTCCTTGACACGTTATAGAATGAATAGCACTAAAAACAAAACACCCGCAATTGAGGTGCGTTAGGAATATTTATGAGTGCTAAATCAGTAAACAAGGAATTCAACACATGATAATCTGACTCGGTGGTGTAAATCAATAATAATCTCCATAACACGTGGTGTGAATTCCTTTCCATTAAGAAAACCAATAATATATTTTATCACCCAGAGGTCAATCGGTTTTGGTAGAATACTGGATAATTAAATAAAGGAAGTGTCAATGTCTTACGAGTTACAACTCGTGATATTGGATCCGAAACTGGATTATAGCGGTTCTCGCGGTTTTAAATACCTTTACCATTTATATCTTGTATCTATAGAATTGATGCCGCAAGTAGCCTTATACGGTACGCCGCTAGAACACTTTTCCCCACATATTCAAGCCAACCATTAATTTATCAAATATATATAAAAAAATATATAAATAAATAAATATAAAAAATAAAATAAATATGGATACAAGTGGAGTCAATATAATACACTCCGTAAGAAGTCGGAAGGGTTACAAATTATAATAAAAAAGGAATCACGATAAAATCAATAGCAAAACACGTAACCATAGATTAATTAATATCCAAATATATATGCGTATTATATTTAGCAATGACATATAAGCTAAAAGTTCAAATACATATCCAAAAACCTACTGATTATATTGTCTGTCCCGGTGATTTATATTCGTAGTCAATGAAAAAAAAAAAATAATAATAATAATAAATAAATAAATAATAAAATAAAATAAAAGAGATTTTAAAAGTCAGGAAGTCTAGAAGTGAAAATGTTATCTATGAAATAATCCTATATGAATCTTATACAGGGCTAATAATATATATAGAATTTGTATGGAAACCTTTTTCATATAGTTTGAATAAGGAATATTTAATTTCACATAATTACAATTATGCAGATTTCCAACATGAAACTAATATATTGTTCAATTTTGGTACTGTTTTTTTTTCAGACATTCTTTTCGTGTGGGTCGAGTATTAAAAGATAATAAATTTATCCTAAAGTCGTATTTATTACAGCAAGTAACGTAACTCTTAGCTGGCTGAGAGCAATCTCCTGCCAAGTGACGACGTCATCATTGCCGTATCAGTAGTTTGTTCCTTTTAACCTCAATAATCTGCTTACACAGGCTTCATCTCGCGCTTTGCAAAAGCAGATTGACTGGAGAAAGGACTGCCTAGCCCGACTTCTCATGGGCATGGCAGACGTTAGGTACAAGTGTCTATCGGTGTGCGCAATGCAACTTTAGCTAAGGAGTTGCAATCATTTTAAAAATAATACAAAATAAGCAAATAGAATTTCTATAACAACAAATGAATTAATTTTTCTGAACCTCATAGACATTTAGAAGTATCAAGATATATATGTGAAATATTTACTTGCAACATTAGCCTATTACAATTCAAGTAAAACATTCATGGGAAAATGTCACATTTTCTTGAAAACCCCAAAGTTTATTTAGAAATTAGTTACATAGTGGGTTTTTTTTCGTTGCATCTCCTACCTATTAATAAAGTTTTTAAAAAAATTAACCTCAGAGGATGCGCGCGAGAAAATTGAATATGAAACTTTTGTTAGGGCACATAGGATCAGATTTTATCACAACTTAATTTCAGTTAGCATAGAGAAATACAGAATCTGATTAATCTTCTCTTTGACTCTTATGTTGCCTGGCAATCTTACAATAGCTCCGTTTCACACTTCTTTGTCTAGTAACTTACTACCAGTAATATCGAATTTTCTTTGGGATTCGTATTGAATATCTGTTTATTTTTTTAATAATTAGGATATTTTTACAGTCCTCATAGACCTGGATAGGTTCACTCATTGTTAATGCCATGGATAAAAAAGTTTGTACAGCGGACTCTTTTGAATTCCAAAATATCAGCGAATTCATGTGGGTTAAGTCTGGTCTAAATGGCTCTCTCCCCTCCCCACTGTATTTGGATGTCGTCTGAATTTTTTACTTTGCCCTTGTGACAAGTATAATTTCACTTGCAGGCTGATTAATGGAACCTGGTTACAGTATCCTGCAGTACGAGAGTTTCACATGCAACTTCAAAAAAATCGTTCGTCGCAGCGGACGACTACAGTCAAGTAACAACCGCCTACAATGTGAAAGGAATTTCATGGACTTCTTCGACGACACCGTATTCTCGTGTTAATCTCGACCGGCACCGTATCTCGTCGTTAATCTCGACCGACACCGA
The DNA here is from genome assembly GCF_015104395.2 of Macrobrachium nipponense. Lineage (NCBI taxonomy): Eukaryota > Metazoa > Arthropoda > Malacostraca > Decapoda > Palaemonidae > Macrobrachium > Macrobrachium nipponense. The sequence goes on from NC_061097.1 coordinate 23,479,715, forward strand.
TCTCGTCGTTAATCTCGTTTTAATCGGAATGCTCCGGCGGCTGTCGGAATCGACTACGAAAGGGACATACTTCCGACAATTACGACCCGAAGGATATTCAACTCTACTTTGCTGGCGAAGGACTCGTGCTGGGATGATCTATTCATCGCGAACGTAATCGTGTAGCTTAGGATGCAGAGAATAAGTATGAGCGCAATATAGAATGTTGGACCCGCCCAGGCAAATTTTCCCCTTGTTTTAACCCTGTGAAATAGGCCGTTTCATTGGCCATAGGTGGTTGTCTGGAACTGTGTAATGGACGAAAAGTTGTTCGAACGCTAGTTTAAAAAGTAAGTAAGTATAACCTCGTCATGTATCATATATAGTATCATGTATCCTATATATGATCATAAATAACAGAATCTAAATATATCTTTGGCGTGTACGCAATAGGAATCTATTTAAAGTGCACATCTATATTAATCATAATTATATGAATCCATATACATATGTATAAACAAATCAGGTAGCCTATAATCAATCTGTTACCTTTTATCTTACCAATATCTGCAGTTATATGAGTTAGTATATTGATTAATGTATCAGATATATAACATTTAGCATAAAAATCAACGAATCAATCAGCATAAACATTAATAATTTTATCAATTCATATATGAAATTTTTATCAGTTAAAATATGATTTTTTATCATGTTAATCTTCATTCTATGCAATTATCAGAGTACATTAGTATTTTTGTTTTTTTTTTTTTTTCTGTAGCATATGTATCTTAATGAGATGAAGTGAAAAAACTGTATCATTATATATCACGTGATCACTATTATTTACCAATATCATTGTTTTTTATATTTTATTACTTGAATCAATTCATGTACACCATGAATTTTTATTTACTAATATATATATATATAATATTTTCACATAGTGTCTGTATCACATTCCTATAAGTCAAATGCAAGTCAAGTTTGAGTAATATTCAGTAGTTTGGTTTTGGTAGCTGACCGAGCTAATGTAAGTGTTTACATAATAAAAATGGAATGTTAGTCCATATATATAGAAAAGATTGCTTGCAGGAATGTGATCAGACTAGAGCGCTAAAGATGACGTATAACTAAGTATGTAGGCTAAGATAACATGCCGTCACCTGTAGTCATTCAATTGTTTATAAACATTAGTCCAAGCTCCTGCTGAGACAACTACCCGACCTATAATTCAACGCCTACGTGATCTGTAGCTGTCTCATTTTGTGTTCGTATGAAACTATGTCATTTGTATGTATGTTCATATGTTCGAACTACTGTCTGTTCCTTCATAACTTGTAACAGAGATGGTAGACGAGCAGAACAGAGTTAGCTATCGTCATTAGAAGACCTGTACCTCTTTACCTAAGCTTAAGCTTTATCATGTAGAGGAATAGGATTAGCCATCATCATTGGCAGAAGCGATCAAGCTATCGTTATTAGAAGACTTGTACAATCATATCTGATCTTCAGCATGTAAAACTTCAGAAGGAATACATATATTTTTATATTTCGTGTTTTCTACAAGAACCTCCTCACCATGAGTTTAACACATCGTCGTAATAACAACAAGATAATACCGACTTCGTAAGTGATCTACAAACCCCCAGACACTCCATTGAAGATGGAAGTGCAATACCAACCGACTTAGCGTAAGATTATCGCTAGTTCTAACATTACCTCATAGGGCGCCTTATCATACAAGGCACAAGCCCTAATATATATATATATATATATATATATATATATATATATATATATATATATATATATAAAATCAGATGAGAGCATTAAAAAGGGTCCAGGAATCCACAAAACATAGTGAAGAATATTTTATTATGGAACGTTTCATACTGCTTCAGAGTACTTATTCAGCCTGTAATTATAAATTGTGACAATTTAATTAATAGTAAAATAATACATTAAGACTAAAATATCAAGATAAAAAGTTAATTAAAAACCTTAGAGAACATTTAAAATAAACAATAGACTAAAACTTTAAGAAATATGTTAATTAAAACTTACAGAAACATTTAAAACAAATAATGAGAGGACAAGTACAAGTACCCTAAGTACAAGTAGAGAAGGGAATGATTTGAAAACACAGTTCGGCCCAGATCTCAGTTATGCTAAATACAACGTGGCAGCAGCCACGTTTGCATTCAGAGAAGGAACCAGTCGTTTGATGTATAATGACTCAAGTGTCGTTAAGTAAATGTTGGGAGTGCTGTCAATGATTGAGAAATGTGTTTTATCAATATTAATTTTACATATTTTGGCGTGGTTACGGATATTGGATAATTCTGGGTTTGTTATCCTTTGTCCTATTCTGTAGCTAACACCGAAGTGACTGGAATATCTCACTTTTAGTAACCGTTTGGTCGATCCGACGTAAATACCAGGACAACCCGGACTATTAAATTTATAAATGACGTCGGATCTCATGAACGGTGGTAGTTTTTCTTTGTGTGTAAAAAATGTGCCAATTTTTAATTGGTTGACAGGGATCAAGTTTAATTTTAAACAACCTATTTCACTTTCAATGATTTTCCTTATTCGCTCGCCTAATTTGTTTTTATATGTAAAAGGAATGGCACAGTACATAACTAGCTTCTTAACATCATAGGAAGGAACTTGCTCAGAAAAAGTATTATTTAAAATTCTATTTACTACATTATAAAGAACATTTACTGGATAAGAATTGTTAATAAAATACCTCTTTAAAAATTCAATTTCTTCGTGAAATAAATTCCAATTTGAGGTATATTTCATAGCTCTAAAAACCAGGGTTGAGATGGCATTAATTTTAAAATTTAATAAACAAAAACTATAAAAATTATTACCCAAACCCGAAAATGTATGCTTCCTAAAAATGGTATAGTTTTTTGTAGTTTTTGTTTTTTAAATTTTAATAATTTTGTGATTTATAGCGACTCTAGAAGCGCTATAGAAGCCATTAAAAGTTACATTCCCAGAAATAATATTGTACAACAGATTAAGTTTTTACTCCATAAATTATATAATAAGGGAAAAAATATTGAAATATGTTGGAAAGGAAACGAAGAAGCTGATAAAGCAGCCAAGGAAGCAGTCCACATGATGAGAACAAGTATAAACCTCCCTATTAGTGACTATATAGCTCATTTAAAAACAATAATTGTAAATAAATGGCAAAATATATGGAGCGAGGAATCTGAAAGTAATAAACTAAAACAAATAAAACCTGATGTTAAGAAATGGAGCTCCATATATCAGAGAGAGACACACACACAAGTAATCCTGACACGTCTACGTATAGACCACACTCGTCTGACACATGGGTACTTGATGAGCAGCCCACGTGACCCTGCTCCGGAGTGCAAGGTGTTGATAACTGTCGGACACGTGTTGTGTGAGTGCCCAAGGTATGACCAGCAGAGGCTGTCAACTTTTGGAAATAAAAGAATAAAAGAAATTTTGTCAGAATCTTACACATTTTCAGTGGTTCCGGTTTTAACGTTTCTAAAGAACTCTGATTTAATTAATAAAATATAATAACAATACAAAAACCTCAGACCAATTAATGAATTTTAGATAAAAATTTTAAGAATTTATTGACCTATTATATACCTTTTTAGTAAGTATGTATGGAAACGTGTGTAAATGTATTTATTGTCTGTTTGAGTTCTTGTATGAAAGTCTGTGCCCCTGTGCAGTTTTTTAATTTTTGTTTTATTATACTTCATGACCTATATGGTCCCGGTTCCTGGCCTTTGGCCTAGACCTGGCATTTTATCTAATCCTTCGGGCCAGCCCTATGAGAGCTGAAAGTCAGCTCAGTGGTCTGGTTAAACTATTTTTTATAATAATAATAATAATAATAATAATAATAATAATAATAATAATAATAATAATAATAATAATAATAATAATAATAATAATAATAGAGGAGATATCTCTCTCAACTCTTTCATTCAAAAAATGTGGAGTGGATTTCTTGGTAATATTTCATAAGGAAATTAACAAACCATCATCAATACGATTCTTAACCTTTTATGATCGCAATGATTTTCAACATTTACTCTGTAGTTACATACATAGTTTTTAACAAGAAGCATATAATCATAACTTCATTATAGTGTGACACTAATTATTATCAATTATCGATCGCGTTTCATGTTTCATGAACTGAAGTGTGTTAACGATTATGAACACGATACCTTTCATCTAATTTACTACTTATAAGTCTAACTTTTCGAATATTTCAATCCAGGAAGCTCCTTATCGAGTCTTCTTCACAAAGCTCTCTTTTTATCATGTTATTTTATTTTTTATTTTCAGTTTTCCACAATCTGATACCTCCTTGAGAAGGGCTATGAGTATTACGTGATATCAAATGTTCTATTTTGGCTAAAGGTATATATATATATATATATATATATATATATATATATATATATATATATATATATATATATTAAAAAAATTTACTATATTTTTTCTAGTTTAATCAGTCGAATAAAAATTTTACAAGTGAAATTCTGTAATATTCGCTTTCATTTTCTTTTCGGAACGGGATGAATTCATTGATTTTTATATACATTTTTTAAATTTAAATTAGTGTTCTTATGAATGGTACAAGCAAAGGACTCTCTCTCAAAAGACTCTCTTAAAAAATAAATAAATAAAAAAATAATAATAAAAACACTCAAGGCCTCCAATTGAAGATTCATTTATGGTGGGGCATAACACGCCCCTCTCTGCGTAAATCATGGGAAAGTACCATATGTGGTTTTGTGATTATAGGCACGCAGTCCCAACAATTTTTTCCCGAACGAGAGAGAGAGAGAGAGAGAGAAAGAGAGAGAGAAACTAAATACATACACCAGCTTCTGAGCATACCTGTCATTTGTTAAAAAGAGAGAGAGAGAGAGAGAGAGAGAGAGAGAGAAACTAAATACACCAGCTTCTGAGCATACATGTCATTTGTTCAAAACTGCCAAAAAAAAAAAAGATGAAAAAAACTTAAATAAATCTCAAAAGAACTTTCACCTCAAGTTTTATACTTAGTCATAATAGAACAATAATATTTTTCATGCATATAAGATATATTTTTCGTATTCATAGCAGAACTATTCTTATTACTAAAATTACTTACACTTAAAGTTTTATACTTAGTCATAACAGAACAATATTTTTTATGCATATATATTTATCGTATTCATAGCTGAACTATAATCATTACTTACACCGGATTTATGTTTCATGTGTCATTATTCATACAGTTTCATGCACCTGCATCCCACACATAAACACACGAAGCGATCCAAGAGAAACATACTTGTTTACGCATGGAGCACCGTTAAAGGTACCGGAGAGGGAGGGGGGGGGGGGGGGGGGTGGGGGGGGGGGGGGGGGGCCACTTTGATCAACCAATAGCAACATGTTATGCCAAGGCCAGCAGCCTCTGCATGCAAATCTGGGGAAAGGGGTATAATGTGGTATTGTGATTACGGCCAGGTAGTTCCGCCTATTCAGTGTTACAGAGAGAGAGTTCTAATAGAAAGCATGGTTAAAGAAAGCCTCAATACACCTGGAGGTTTGGGTTCTGAATGACACGTTCACGAGAGAGAGAGAGAGAGAGAGAGAGAGAGAGAGAGAGAGAGAGAGAGAGAGAGTTCAGAATGTCTTGAGGAAACGACAAGATTCTTAAGCTATTAGAAAGAAAGAAATCGCGTCTTTTATCAAAATAAAATAAACAAATAAAATAAAGCAAAACTTGCGCATAAGACTTTCTCTTTACATCGGATAACCAAGGCCAGAAAATAGATCTTCTATCTTTCAGTGGTCTCGGTGTAATGCTGTATAAGCCGCATCACATGAAACTAAGCATGGCTCGTTGTTGGCCTGGCTTATATCGTTGCCAAACTCACCAATTAAGGTTACATTTAACCTTAACTAAAATAAAAACTACTGACGCTAGAGGGCTGCAATTTGGTATGTTTGATGGTTGGAGAGTGGATGATAAACATACCAATTTGCAGGCCTCTAGACTTAGTAGCTTTTAAGATCTGAGGGCGGACAGAAAAATGCGGCCGGTCAAACAAATGACCATCTCAATAGTTTTCTTTTACAGAAAACTAACAAGTGGAAAAGGGAAAACGCTGAAAAGTGCGAAGGTCAGGCACTCTATTGCCCTGCTGCTTTCCTGCACAAACTCGAGCGAAGGAATAATGCCTTTTGTTTTCACATTTTGGGAGGCAGAGAAATCCGAATACAATTTGCCTCGACGAGATGTCAACATGTGGCGATGAGGACTGCTGGTTTATTCTTTGTTTTTTGTTTTTCTTTTTTCATTTCGTCGGTTTGTTTGTTGTCGACAAGTTAGATCAATTAAGATGCGTTTAGCAGATGTGGTAACATCAAAATCATTTCTTTTTTTGCTGAAAATGTTGTCGGTTAACTTAGTCCTTTTGCGTCAATCCAGAGCTTAATACTCGTCATTTGCAGCAGTATAAAGTCAACATTCTACATTCATCATTCAGATCTAACTTAACTACGTATTGGATTCCGATTGGCTCTAAGTCGACCGACATTAAATTGACGCTCGGACAATAAACACGAGAAACGATCCGGCATTTTTCTCATAAGACAAAACTAGAACGTTATCAGTTAAACTTGCAGGCAAGTGTGACATTACAGAAAACTGACGTCAATAAATACTGGTACCGTTCACGAGAGCCAAGTGAAACACTTAAAACCTTAGAAATGTTAAACGAACCGACAATTCCTATAGAAATAAACATGAAAATGCTCAAAGAATTATTCTTAAAAAATAATACTAAAAGAGACAGGTAATTATAAGGAAATAACAGAAGGAATAACATATTTATTGAAAGAGTAAGTGTTTGTCGGAGTATTGAAAGAGTAAGTGTTTGTCGGAGTTGAAAGTTGGAGCTGAAACAAGATTATGGTCTGTTTCATTTGCAAATTCATTCAGCCACTTCATTGTCTGATTAGTCTTGGTTTCAGTTTCACCAAATTCTACCTAAAGGGAGCCTGTTTTTAGTTGAACTGTTTCTCAAAATCTTACTTTAACCAGACCACTGAGCTGAATAACAGCTCTCCTAGGACTGACCCGAAGGATTAGATCATTTTACATGGCTAGGAACCAATTGGTTACCTAGCAACGAGACCTACAGCTTATTGTGGGATCCGAACCACATTATATCGAGAAATGAATTTCTAATCACCAGACATACATTCCTCTCATTCCACATTGGCTGAGCGGGGAGTTGAACTCGCGATTACCGAATGGGTAGGCGACCACATAAACCACTCGTCCAACGAGAAACTGATCAGGATAAACACATCTATAAAAATTCAAATGTATCAATACACAAATATACATACATTCAATTGTGCCACTCATCGTTGTCTTGAATGTTTTTGGAGGCCACCTATTCAATGTTTAGAGAAGCAACTTTTATTTCGAAAACAAAAGCGAAGACAGAGATCGAGGCTGAGGCTGCAACCGAAGAATGGAGGTCTCATTTTATTTTGATTTCTGTCACTACATTGAATTTAGGCCTATAGCGCCTGGTAAGAAATCCTCCTCGTAAATGTTCTATTGAAGCTTTATATCTATATATATATATATATATATATATATATATATATATATATATATTTTTTTTTTTTTTTTTTTTTTTTTGCGTGAGGTGAAAAAAAAGGAAAAGAATGCATGAGATGAAAATGATAATAAAGATAGACAAGAAATTCATCAGAGAATTTGGGAAAGGACGCCGGGGGGTGTTAGGGAACCGAGAAAATAAAAAGAAAATTGAAATGGAATGGCGCTTTTGCATTTCAAAAACTTCTGGCTGAAATAGGTCACTTGCTTTTGGAAGAAGCTCATGCAAGAATTAGTTCTCTGTCAAAAGAGCGACAACTTTCATGAAAATGTCAGCGGAAGCGAAATACAAATATTTTGTGAAACAAGGAGCGGATGATATAATCCTGAAATACGAGACCCAAGGAAAAAATCCATCGTTAAATTTTATTTTATAGCAGCGTTTTTCGTGCAAATAAAAGTAAAAATAATTGGAATACGAAAAAGGAAACTCAATTTCGATAACAATCATCTTCAACAAAAATTCATATTTTAGTCAAAACGCTACACGAACGTATATGCTTTATTGCCGTTAAGAATACCTGAAAGTAAGGCAGCATAGATTTATGGACCACACTTGAGGGTTACCATTGTCAGACAAGTATTTCTGTAAGATTGATATGCAATAACCCAAGCTGAGCTAATGTTAATGCAAAGATCTCGGCCTTTGAAGGTAATTGCCCATTATTGTATTGGGAAAGCGTTTGGGGGAACATTATTAATGAGGTAATTGCTATTTGGGAAAGGGAATTAGTGTATATATATGTACGAGAGGTATTACTTCTTACAAGCTTAAGAAGATTACAGTTATTGAATTTAAAGACCGATGGAAATTTGTTAGTTTTGTCATGATGCAGAATACAGTATGAATATGTTTGATTTTTATATAAAGTTCACTTCTGGCGTTTTGTTAATTGAAGATGAGTTTAACTGGATATGTTTTTCCGTGTTGAAAAAATAATGGTTAAAGATGTCAATGTTTGATTTTGGCTGTGAAAGGAAAAAGATAAAAACACAGCATTTTTATTTAATATGTAATCATCTTTTATGCGTCTGGATGAGTCAAGTTCAAAACTATTATTAAATTTCTAATGAGTAAAGTTTAACTGCTGGTTTTTGACATTTACACGAGCAAATAAAAAGAGAACAATATAACCAATTAATTCATGTAATTACTTATTTAAGATAATGTTAATTTGGCAATGTAATATTAAATTATTTCATGGAAACACTGAATACTGCATCAGTGGCGTGGTTGGTATGGTGTTGGCGTCCCACCTCGGTGGTCGCGAGTTCGATTCTCGGCCATTCCATTGAGGAGTGAGAGATGTGTATTTCTGGTGATAGAAGTTCACCCTCGACGTGGTTCGGAAGTCGCGTAAAGCCGTTGGTCCCGTTGCTGAACAACCACTGGTTCCATGCAACGTAAAAACACCATACAAACAAACAAACTGAATACTGCATACTTTATCCATTTTTGTATAGTTTTTTTTTGTGTTTTGTTGCACCGTAGATTATTATTATTATTATTATTATTATTATTATTATTATTATTATTATTTATTATTGTACGCTGGAAACAGACCTTCTTTCAAACAAGTTTTATTGAAAATAATGACAGAATTCACAGAATTGATTTTGTACAATATTCTTTCAATTCTCCTTATGATTTTTCTTTCTGGCACGCTGGTATTATAAAGCAGCTGTCCAATGTTCATCGTGCTGTAGGTCGTCAACGGAAATTTCGGGCGGGCTGGTGTTATCAAAAGCAAAAACTGGTTATCAGGGACAGGCTGGGGTCGTCAACAGGTATACAGGTGGGTTTCGTAGATCGGGAACAGGCCGTAGTCGTCAGGGGTCTATCCGGTATTTCTTGTATTTCTTCTTTCTGGTTTTCAAGGCGTCTACATGTTTCGGCCACCTCGTTTGGTCCATCTTCGGGACGGGATCGCTGAGTGCAATGGTCTGTGTCAGATGTATTCACGCTATTTATTGCATTCGGTTGGCTTGAAGAAACGGGTACCTCACTTTCATTGGGCAATACCTGTGACGTCACGAGCGATGTCATCAGGGGCCCGTTGCTGGTTGGCTGTCTTCTTCGTGGGCGGAGCCTCATCCTTATTGGTGATGGTGGAGGTCCCTCGAAGGGCGTGCTACCAGGTCGTCCTCAGGGCGAGAGCTTGAGCTGCGATCACCCTCAGGGTTACTAGGGACGTCCTCAGGATGAGAGCTAATGCTTCTATCATCCTCAGGATCCCTCTGGTGCGATGGTCGTTGTGGGGCGGTTGTCTGCTGCTCTCCTGACGGCGGTGGGGAGGAGGAAGGTCTCCTGTGTGATGTTTAAACTGGGCTTCTCCCTCCCGATGTGCAGCGCTTCTAAGATTCGCAAACGACGTAGATCGGGTGCCTGGTCGATAACCTCGAAGTTACCGACGATGTCGCTGCGTCGGATTCTTTTATTATGGGCAGTCCTTGCATGATTAAATACCGCTCCTTCCTGCGCGTGACAGGAGATCCTCTTGGAGAGGCGCATTGACGTCATCCCGATGTAAGTTCCGAGGCATCCTCGGATTGGGCACGTGTATCTGTAAATGACGTTCGTCCCTCTTCAAGGGATCCTGCAACGGTGCGGGGTTATTTTTCATAATAAGACTGCATGTTTTTTTACTTGTATAAAATATGATCAAGTGATCTGCTTGTTGGTGTCGGTCGGAGAAACGTGATTCCTGATTATTTCCCGTAGGGCTCGCTCGTCTTCTTTATACCGCCGCTGGAAGGTGCCCTTGTAGAAAAAATTAATTTTCTGCTGGGGGTCTGGCGGGGTTCCTGTAGGTACCATTCTTCCATGCTCTTCCTGAAGACGTTCTGGATGCTTCGGGTTGGTGTGTCCGTTGTTTTACTAGGACCTGGGCTGCACGTTCCATCTCCTTATGGGTGTCTGCCCATGTTGAACAATGGGAAAGAGCTCTCCTGACGTGAGGCGCTGATGGTGTGTCCTTATAGCGTTCAGGGCATTCACTCTCGCCGTTCAGACACATTCCAGGTTCGTGGGCTTCGTGTAAACCCGTGTAGCGAACGCACCCTCCTTCTGTTCAACCAGACGTCCAGGAAGGGAAGACGGCCATCACGGCTATATTTCGATGGTAAATCGTAAACGGCTGTTGGTGTGGAAGGCTTGACGTATTTCCTCGATCTCCCTCCGCGTTCCTGCTTGGATGAAAGTGTCATCATATATCTTACGTATATAGATGGCTTCCTAATGCTCCCTAAAGACACGCTCCTCCACCATGCCCATGTAAAAGTTCGCAACAGGACCCCGAGGGGGGATCCCATCGCTACACCATCGATTTGTAAGTACATATGGCCATGGTGGTTAATGAAGGGAGCCTTCTTGGTGCATATTTCCAGCAGAGAGCGAAAGGGCGTGTTCGGGGATATTCAGCGGGTCGGTGGAGGCAGTATTGCATCGATGGATGTAGAGTCGCTGTTTACTAACGTTCCTGTAGATGAAACCATCGAAATGATCCTTGAACGTGTCTACAGAGACCCATCCACCGACCCGCTGAATATCCCCGAACACGCCCTTCGCTCTCTGCTGGAAATATGCACCAAGAAGGCTCCCTTCATTAACCACCATGGCCATATGTACTTACAAATCGATGGTGTAGCGATGGGATCCCCCTCGGGGTCCTGTTTGCGAACTTTTACATGGGCATGGTGGAGGAGCGTGTCTTTAGGAGCATTAGGAAGCCATCTATATACGTAAGATATATAGTGACACTTTCATCAAGCAGGAACGAGGGAGGAGATCGAGGAAATACGTCAAGCCTTCCACCACACCAAGCCGTTTACGATTTACCATCGAATATAGCCGTGATGGCCGTCTTCCTTCCTGGACGTCCTGGTTGAACAGAAGGAGGGTGCGTTCGCTACACGGGTTTACCCACGAAGCCCACGAACCTGGGAATGTGTCTGAACGGCGAGAGTGAATGCCCTGAACGCTATAAGGACACCACCATCAGCGCCTACGTCAGGAGAGCTCTTTCCCATTGTTCAACATGGGCAGACACCCTAAGGAGATGGAACGTGCAGCCCAGGTCCTAGTAAACAACGGACACACCAACCGAAGCATCCAGAACGTCTTCAGGAAGAGCATGGAAGAATGGTACCTACAGGAGCCCGCCCAGACCCCAGCAGAAAATTAATTTTTTCTACAAGGGCACCTTCCAGCGGCGGTATAAAGAAGACGAGCGAGCCCTACGGGAAATAATCAGGCATCACGTTTTCTCCGACCGACACCAACAAGCAGATCAACTTGATCATCATTTTATACAAGTAAAAAAACATGCAGTCTTATTATGAAAAATAACCCCGCACCGTTGCAGGATCCCTTGAAGAGGACGAACGTCATTTACAGATACACGTGCCCAATCCGAGGATGCCTCGGAACTTACATCGGGATGACGTCAATGCGCCTCTCCAAGAGGATCTCCTGTCACGCGCAGGAAGGATGCGGTATTTAATCATGCAAGGACTGCCCATAATAAAAGAATCCGACGCAGCGACATCGTCGGTAACTTCGAGGTTATCGACCAGGCACCCGATCTACGTCGTTTGCGAATCTTAGAAGCGCTGCACATGGGAGGGAGGGAGAAGCCCAGTTTAAACATCACACAGGAGACCTTCCTCCTCCCCACCGCCGTCATGGAGAGCAGCAGACACCGCCCCACAACGACCATCGCACCAGAGGGATCCTGAGGATGATAGAAGCATTAGCTCTCATCCTGAGGACGTCCCTAGTAACCCTGAGGGTGATCGCAGCTCAAGCTCTCGCCCTGAGGAACGACCTGGTAGCACGCCCTTCGAGGGGACCTACCACCATCACCAATAAGGATGAGGCTCCGCCCACGAAGAGGACAGCCAACCAGCAAGGGCGGCCCCCTGATGACATCGCTCGTGACGTCACAGGTATTGCCCAATGAAAAGTGAGGTACCCGTTTCTTCAAGCCAACCGAATGCAATAAATAGCGTGAATACATCTGACACAGACCATTGCACTCAGCGATCCCGTCCCGAAGATGGCCAAACGAGGTGGCCGAAACATGTAGACGCCTTGAAAACCAGAAAAGAAGAAATAACAAGAAATACCGGATAGACCCCTGACGACTACGGCCTGTTCCCGATCTACGAAACCCACCTGTATACCTGTTGACGACCCCAGCCTGTCCCTGATAACCAGTTTTTTTGCTTTTGATAACAACCAGCCCGCCCGAAATTTCCGTTGACGACCTACAGCACGATGAACATTGGACAGCTGCTTTATAATACCAGCGTGCCAGAAAGAAAAATCATAAGGAGAATTGAAAGAATATTGTACAAAATCAATTCTGTGGAATTCTGCCATCATTTTCAATAAAAATATTATTTTATTATTATTATTATAAAACGTTTTTACCAGACCATTGGCTGGCCAGAAGGATTAGAATGAATGATCAGATCTAGACTTTGGCCAAGCACTGGGGTCCAAGTAGGTCATTCGGCGTAGTGATGAATGGAGATGATATTTACAATAAAAGATTAAAAACGCAAAAATAAAATTACTGCGGACCACGCGCACTCATGCCTTACGCGAATTAGCTTCTTATATGTAAGTTTAACACAGCCATACATGTATATTATATATATATATATACATATATATATATATATATATATATATATATATATATATATATATATAACATATATATTATATATATATATATATATATATATATACTATATATATATATATATATATAATATATATATATATATATATATATATATATCTATATATATATATATATATATATATATATATATATATATATACGATATATATAAATATATACATATATATATATATATATATATATATATATATATATATATATATATATATATATATATATATATATATATATATATATATATCTGTACAGGCCTTCTTGGTGTGATGAGTTACCCACTAGTTCTAATCCAGGAAAAGAAAAGTGTTGCTACTTGCTAGAAACCTACTGCCCGTAGCTATTCGGTGGTGATGTATCATAAACATGACAGAAAATGACATATGGCTGGAACGAAAAACCCCTCCCCCCCCCCCCACCCCAAAAAAAAAATATTAATGTGAATCCAGAACGTTACCTCACTATAAAGGAAAAGCGTGACATTCTGCTACTCATGTCCTTCATGTGTTTTTGCTTATCTCCACTCGTGGCCAGCCTCCCGCCGAAGTATAGGACAGTGTCTTGCAACTCTTGGGGAGCCCACAAACCCACCTGACTTGGTCACTTATACCTTCGGGGTGGAACAAAGTGCACGTCCAAAGCCTTCTCCTTATCTTTCTTCATTTTTCTCAACTCCATAATGACCTTCCTTTTGGTGTCGAGTTCTAAGTCTTTCCTACCATTCATTTCCTAATATTCCTTTTGAAGGTGTTCTCTCTCTCTCTCGGTCTTTTTCTCTCTCTCTCTCTCTTCTTCTTCTTCTTCTTCTTCTTCGTCAGTATCTTCCTCTCATTTTGGATTCTGAT
>NC_061097.1:23499460-23514460 GCF_015104395.2 Macrobrachium nipponense
ATATATATATATATATATATATGGCAGCAATTGAAAACAAGCTGACAGCTTTATTTCTCTCTTTTAATTGAGACAAATACAAGTAAGAGAAGCAGTTGACTAAAACCTCTGTACAGCCAAGATACAGTTCATAATCCCAAAGTCACACTAAATCCATTGAACTCAAAATGAACTTTATCTAAATAAAATTACCAGCAAATTGTCGATCCAAATATCAAGTCTTTTATATCTTGACATAATTTGAAACATTCAGAAACTGTTGTTATATTTACGTGTTATAGTTTCGCGTAAATGAAATTAATCTTGAAAAATCAATATATTATTGTGTAAGTCGACGATCAAATATATTAAATTAGTCGCGTGATTATTGCCGTTGCTCTTCCTTTAATTCGTTGTCTAATACTTCTGCAGAGGAACATGAGCTTCAATAGAACATTTACAAAGAGGATTTCTTACCCCAGGCGCTATAGGCTTAAATTCAATGTAGTGACAGAAATAAAAATAAAATGAGACCTCCATTCTTCGGTTGCAGCCAAAGCCTCGATCTCTGTCTTCGCTTTTGTTTTCGATATGAAAGTTGCTTCTCTAAACATTGAATCGGTGGCCTCCAAAAACATTCAAGACAACGATGAGTGCCACAATTGAACGTGTGTATATTTGTGTATTCATACATCTGAATTTTTATAGATGTGTTTATCCTGGTCAGTTTCTCGTTGGACGAGTGGTTTATGTGCTCGCCTACCCATTCGGTAATCGCGAGTTCAACTCCCCGCTCTGCCAACGTAGAATCAGAGGAATGTATGTCTGGTGATTAGAAATTAATTTCTCGATATAATGTGGTTCGGATCCCACAATAAGCTGTAGGTCCCGTTGCTAGGTAACTAACTAGTTCCTAGTCACATAAAAATATCTAATCCTTCGGGCCAGCCAGAGAAGAGCTGTTAATCAGCTCACTGGTCTGGTTAAACTAAGATATGCTTAACTTATTATCTTCATCAGGTAATGTTTTAAACGGAAGCTAATTATGAATTCTGTTCACTTACTGATTCCTCTCACAGTAATTACAAACTATAAAACCGGTGAGCTCTTAACTGTCCCCTGAATAATTGAGACCGTGCCCTAATTCCTGAGATGTAAGCTAGTATTGCACCAGCCCCAGTATTTTTGCCACGCCCCTAAGTTAGCTTAGGTTAGGTTGGGTTAGATTGATAACCCTAAAGGAATTCGGGTGTGAGAACATAAGGATTATTTTAAAGAAATTTCCATGGTTAGTTTTCAAGATATGGCGTCCCGCTTTTTTCAAGTGAAGGTGGAGGTACTCTGTTTTATCTCTGTAAATGTAGACCGTGCATGAATCGACTGATTTGTGAACCTAGTAATCCATACTTCAGGCAACATACTGAACTGGCTATCGTGTTAATTTTGCTTTCGAATGTTCAGGAATACTGACACATAAGACAACAGCACAAAGGATTTAAATTTTAACTTTATCTTATTTAATTACGCCTATCATGTCTAACAATTTGGACCGGAGCAAAAATTCAGTTCGGAGTGAAAAGCAAAATCATATATTAATATTTATTTAAAAACTAGTGTTTTTTTTTTTTCACTGGGAGCGGAAAAGGGTCTTTGCCTTCCTGATGTTATAGACCTTAATCTTTCACTGATGTTTCTTCCTTCACAGTCTTGGGAATTGAAA
Organism: Macrobrachium nipponense; assembly: GCF_015104395.2. Classification (NCBI taxonomy): domain Eukaryota; kingdom Metazoa; phylum Arthropoda; class Malacostraca; order Decapoda; family Palaemonidae; genus Macrobrachium; species Macrobrachium nipponense. The sequence goes on from NC_061097.1 coordinate 23,501,160, forward strand.
CCGAGGACCAGGTGAGATTCCTAGCGTGTGATTTCACTGGTTAATTTCCTTTAGTATCAGCAACGCTAAAATTACTGGCTTCATAAAGTGAATTTCTTGTCAAGGTCATTTACCTACAACGTCCTTTCAACAAAAGGCGATTGAAGCTGGTAACATCTATGAAAGGGGTGCTCCTGTCTCGCCTTTCAACGTTTTTTTTTTTTTCTTTTTTTTTTGAGGGGGAGAGGGTTGTTTCTAGTGATCAGCATATTCATGCTGACAAATATTTTCCGAGAACCTTTATAGTGGTATTAATAATCAGCATCCTCTTTACGCATTCATACTAAACTGAATAGAAAACGAAACTGGGTTCAAACTGGAGTAGAGGCAGTGAGAGCTTCGCAGTTCTACTGGCTGTCGTTATACGAAGCCGGAAGGTTTCTTTAATTTATGGAGAGCTGACACAGGAAGACGAATAGGTCAATGGCCAAGAGCTGGGAATTATGAGGTCATTCAGCGCTGAAAGGCAAACTGACAGTAAGAGGGTTTGAAAGGTGTAACAGGAGGCAAACCTCGCAATTGCACTACGAAATCATTTTTAGAGTGGGGCAAACGGGACGCTGCAAAAACACTTCAGTACTGCCTACAGTGCACCGCGTGAGGTGAATTGACGGAACTCCCACCCCTGAGGAATATAGAAAGAGGAAGACAAAGGATAAGACACCAAAATCATTACGAATGAACAAAAAAGTTTATCATTAACAAGTATATAAATCACAACGAATACATACATGTGTGCGTTAATGGAAAATAAGTTTTATACGACTAAAAAAAAAAAAAAAAAAAAAAACTTTCAGGAACCAAACCTGTTGACCTTTGAGCAAGAGTACTTATTGAGTTCCCGTCCAGAACTTAAAATTTCAAACCGTGAAACTACTGTAATCTCTAAAACTAAAGAGCAAACCATTTCCCTCGTTCATTCTCCTTACCAAGGCTTCGAATTTCAAAAGAAATTTAACACTAACCGAATTCAAATGTCTATGAATAAGCAGCCTCTAAGCTATAACGAAAATGAGTCTCTAAAATATTTAGGAGCAATGATACGCAATAAAAATTAACGGCAAATCAAACGATGGGCTGACTGAATCAAACAGATGAAAGCTGCATAAGTACGAAACTCAGATTCAGCATAACTCTACTACGAGCTGTATTGCTATTCGGGTATGAATCAAGCAAGGTATGGCGATGAAGCCGTCGAAAAGATTCTGCCGAATCGTGAGAGAGAGAGAGAGAGAGAGAGAGAGAGAGAGAGAGGAGGGGGAGAGACTTCATCAGAATCCAAAATGAGAGGAAGATACTGAGAGAGAGAGAGAGACAGAGAGAGAGAGAGAGAGAGAGAGAGAGCGGTGGGGTGAGACTTCATCAGAATCCAAAATGAGAAAGATACTGAAGAAGAAGAAGAAGAAGAAGAAGAAGAAGAAGAAGAAGAAGAGAGAGAGAGAGAAAGAGAGAGAGAGAGAGAATCATTCAGAAGAAATGAAAGAGAGAGAGAGAGAGAGAGAGAGAGAGAGAGAGAGAGAGAGAGAGAGAACACCTTCAGAAGAATATTTGGAGATAAAAGGTAGGAAAGACTTAGAAATGACACCAAAAAGGAAAGTCATTATAGAGTTGAGAAAATGAAGAAAGATAAGGAGAAGGCTTGACGTGCACTTTGTTCCACCCCGAAGGTATAAGTGACCAAGTCAGGTGGGTTTTGTGGGGCTCCCGAAGAGTTGCAAGACACAGACCTGTACTTCGGCGGGAGGCTGGCCACGAGTGGAGATGAGCGAAAGCACATGAAGGACATGAGTGGCAGAATGGCACGCTTTTCCTTTATAGTGAGGTAACGTTCAGAATTCACATTGATTTTTTTTTTTTTTTTTTTTTTTTGGGGGGGGGGGGGAGTGAGGGGAAGTGGGTTTTCGTTCCAGCCATATGTCATTTTCTGTCATGTTTATGATACATCACCACCGAATAGCTACGGGCAGAAGGTTTATAGCAAGTAGCCACATTTTCCTTTTCTGGATTAGACTATACTCTGTTTTTTTTCATCTGTCCATCCGCCTGTGGTGTTTTTGTATGGTAACACTGCGTCCCGGTCTTTAGATAGTTACATTCAGCTTACATTCAACGATTATAATAATATCCTATTTCGAATATTAACAGTGTAATTCGCATACAGTAAATTATTAAAACACTTTTCAGTTGCAAATGTACACCCAGATATCCTTTTATTTACCTAAAACTTACACATAGCGTAACTATCTAAAGCCCGGGACGCAGTGTTACCATACAAAAACACCACAGGCGGATGGACAGATGAAAAAATACAAGAGTATACTGGGTAACTCACCACACCAGAAGGCCTGTACAGATATATATATATATATATATATATATATATATATATATATATATATATATATATATATATATATATATATAGATATACTTAAATAATATACATGTCCATGTGTTCGCGCGAGCGTATGGCTGTGTTAAACTTACATATAAGAAGCTAATTCGCGTAAGGCATGAGTGCGCGTGGTCCGCAGTAATTTTATTTTTATATTTTTAATCTTTTATTGTAAATGTCATCTCCATTCATCACCACGTCGAATGACCTATTTGGCCCCGTGCTTGGCCAAGTCCTAGATCTGATAATTCATACTAATCCTTCTGGCCAGCCAATGGTCTGGTAAAAACGTTTTATAATAATAATAATAATAATAATAATAATAATAATAATAATAATAATAATAATAATAATAATAATAATAATAATAATAATAATAATAATAATCTACGGTGCAACAAAACACAAAAATAAACTATACAAAAATTGATAAAGTATGCAGTATTCAATTTGTTTGTTTGTATGGTGTTTTTACGTTGCATGGAACCAGTGGTTATTCAGCAAAGGGACCAACGGCTTTACGTGACTTCCGAACCACGTCGAGGGTGAACTTCTATCACCAGAAATATACATCTCTCACTCCTCATACTGCATTCTGGATCATGACAAACTTAAAAATTTCCATCGGTCCTTAAATTCAATAACCGTAATCTTCTTAAGTTTGTAGGAAGTAATACCTCTTGTACATATATATGCACTAATTCCCTTTCCCGAATAGCAATTACCTCATTAATAATGTTCCCCCAAACGCTTTCCCAATACAATAATGGGCAATTACCTTCAAAGGCCGAGATCTTTGCACTAACATTAGCTCAGCTTGGGTTATTGCATATCAATCTTAAACAAATACTTGTCTGACAATGGTAACCCTCAAGTGTGGTCCAAATATCTATGCAACCTTACTTTCAGGTATTCTTAACGGCAATAAAGCATATACGTTCGTGTAGCGTTTTGACTAAAATATGAATTTTTGTTGAAGATGATTGTTATCGAAATTGAGTTTCCTTTTTCGTATTCCAATTATTTTGACTTTTATTTGCACGAAAAACGCAGCTAAAAAATAAAATTTAACGATGGATTTTTTCCTGGGGTCTCGTATTTCAGGATTATATCATCCGCTCCTTGTTTCACAAAATATTTGTATTTCACTTCCGCTGACATTTTCATGAAAGTTGTCGCTCTTTTGACAGAGAACTAATTCTTGCATGAGCTTCTTCCAAAAGCAAGTGACCTATTTCAGCCAGAAGTTTTTGAAATGCAAAAGCGCCATTCCATTTCAATTTTCGTTTTATTTTCTCGGTTCCCTAACACCCCCCGGCGTCCTTTCCCAAATTCTCTGATGAATTTCTTGTCTATCTTTATTATCATTTTCATCTCATGCATTCTTTTCCTTTTTTTTTTCACCTCACGCAAAAAAAAAAAAATATATATATATATATATAGTATATATATATATATATATATATATATATATATATATATATATATATATATATTATATTATATATATATATATATATATATAAAGCTTCAATAGAACATTTACGAGGAGGATTTCTTACCCAGGCGCACTAGGCTTCATATCAATGTAGTGACAGAAATAAAAATAAAATGAGACCTCCATTCTTCGGTTGCAGCCACAGCCTCGATCTTTTTCTTCGCTTTTGTTTTCGAGATAAAAGTAGCTTCTCTCAACACTTAATCGGTGGCTTCCAAAAACATTCAAGACAATGATGAGTGCCACAATTGAATGTGTGTATATTTCTGTATTGATACATCTTTATTTTTATAGATGTGTTTATCTTGATCAGTTTCTCATTGAACGAGTGGTTTATGTGCTCACCTACCCATTCGGTAATCGCGAGTTCAACTCCCCGCTCTGCCAGTGTGGAATCAGAGGAATTTATGTCTGGTGATTAGAAATTAATTTCTCGATATAATGTGGTTCGGATCCCACAATAATCTGTGCGTCCCGTTGCTAGGTAACCAATTGGTTCTAGTCACGTGAAAATATTTAATCCTTCGGGCCAGCCATAGGAGAGCTGTTAATCAGCCCAGTGGTCTGGTTAAACTAAGATATGCTTAACTTATTATCTATATCAGGTAATGTTTTAAACGGAAGCTAATTATGAAATCTGTTTATTTACTGATTCCTCTCACAGTAATTGCAAACTACAAATCTGGTGAGCTCTTAACTGTCCCCTGAATAATGGAGACCGTGCGCTAATTCCCGAGATGTAAGCTAGTATTGCACCAGCCCCAGTTCTTTTGCCATGCCCCTAGGTTAGGTTAGGTTGGGTTAGATTAATAACCCTAAAGAAATTCGGGTGTGAGAACAAAGAGATTATTTTAAAGAAATTTCCATGGTTAGTTTTCAAGATATGGCGTCCCGCTTTTTTCACGTAAAGGTAGAGGTACTCTGTTTTATCTCTGTAAATGTAGACCGTGCATGAATCGACTGATTTGTGAACCTAATAATCCATACTTCAGGCAACATACTGAACTGGCTATCGTGGTAATTTTCTTTCGAATGTTCAGGAATACGGACACATAAGACAACAGCACAAAGGAATTAAATTTTAACTTTATCTTATTTAATTACGCCTAATATGTCTAACAATTTGGATCGGAGCAAAAATTCAGTTCGGAGTGAAAAGTAATACCAAATATTAATATCCATTTAAAAACTAAAGAGTTTTTTGTCGCTGTGAGCAGGAAAAGGATCTTTGCCTTCCTGATGTTATAGACCTTAATCTTTCACTGATGCTTCTTCCTTCACAGTCATGGGAATTGAAACCGAGGACCAGGTGAGATTCCTAGCGTGGGATTTCACTGGTTAATTTCCTTTAGTATCAGCAACGCTAAAATTACTGGCTTCATAAAGTAAAAAAAAAAAACAAAAAAAAAAAAAAATGGCCCCATAGATACTTATAATTTCTTGTCGAGGTTATTTACCTTCAACGTCTCCTGAACTGGTCAAAGGTTATAATCCCAGTTTTCAACAAAAGGCCGATAGAAGCTGGTAGCATCTATGAAAGGGGTGGTGCTCCTGTCTCGCTTTTCAACGTGTGTGTGTGTGTGTGCGCGAGCGCGCTTTTTTTGGGGGGGAGAGGGGGGAAAGGGGGGGATGTTTCTAGTGATCAGCATCTTCATGCTGACCAGTATTTCCCGAGAACATTAAAAATTTATGTATTTCAGGTCGAAACTTCAGTTGTTTCCTACCGAGGAAGTATGACGCACTTATCACGCATTTATTCTAGGTCTTTTATTTTTTGCTTGTTCCATATGACGACTACTACTACAAATACTACTACTACTACTACTACTATTTATGTCTTTTTGTTTTTTATAGTCTTGAAAATGAGACCATAGTCTTGAAACGTTGGCAACAATAAAGCAACCCATGTATTGAGCTGTTCTGCCTTTTCACCTGCTATACATATATATATATATATATATATAATAATATATATATATATTATATAGTATATATTAATATTATATATATATATATAAGTATATGGGAGCACTTAAAAACAAGCTGACAGCTTTATTTCTCTCTTTTAATTGAGACAAATACAAGTAAGAGAAGCAGTTGACTAAAACCTCTGTTCAGCCAAGATACAGTTCATAAACACAAAGTCATAATCAATCCACTGAACTCAAAATGAACTTTATTATTAAAAAAATTACCAGCAATTTCTCGATCTAAATATCAAGTCTTTTATATCTTGACATAATTTGAAACATTCAGAAACTGTTGTTATATTTACGTGTTATAGTTTCGCGTAAATGAAATTAATCTTGAAAAATCAATATATTATTTTGTAAGTCGACGATGAAATATATTAAATGAGTCACGTGGTTATTGCCGTTGCTCTTCCTCTAATTCGTTGTCTAATACTTCTGCAGAGGAACATGAGCTTCAATTGAACATTTACCAGGAGGATTTCTTACCCAGATGCTAAAGGCCTAACTTCAATGTAGTGACAGAAATAAACACAAAATGAGACCTCCATTCTTCGGTTGCAGCCAAAGCCTCGATCTCTGTCTTCGCTTTTGTTTTCGATATGAAAGTTGCTTCTCTAAACATTGAATCGGTGGCCTCCAAAAACATTCAAGACAACGATGAGTGCCAAAATTGAATGTGTGTATATTTGTGTATTCATACATCTGAATTTTTATAGATGTGTTTATCCTGATCAGTTTCTCGTTGGACGAGTGGTTTATGTGCTCGCCTACCCATTCGGTAATAGCGAGTTCAACTCCCCGCTCTGCCAGTGTGGAATCAGAGGAATGTATGTCTGGTGATTAGAAATTAATTTCTCTATATAACGTGGTTCGGATCCCACAATAAGCTGTAGGTCCCGTTGCTAAGTAACCAATTGGTTCCTAGTCACGTGAAAATATTCAATTCTTCGGGCCAGCCATAGGAGAGCTGTTAATCAGGTCAGTGGTCTGGTTAAACTAAGATATGCTTAACTTATTATCTATATCAGGTAATGTTTTAAACGGAAGCTAATTATGAATTCTCTTTATTTACTGATTCCTCTCACAGTAATTGCAAACTACAAAACTGGTGAGCTCTTAACTGTCCCCTGAATAATTGAGACCGTGCGCTAATTCCTGATATGTAAGCTAGTATTGCACCAGCCCCAGTTCTTTTGCCATGCCCCTAGGTTAGGTTATGTTGGGTTAGATTGATAACACTAAAAGAATTCGGGTGTGAGAACATAATGATTCTTTTAAAGAAATTTCCATGGTTAGTTTTCAAGATATGGCGTCCCGCTTTTTTCAAGTGAAGGTAGAGGTACTCTGTTTTATCTCTGTAAATGTAGACCGTGTATGAATCGACTGATTTGTGAACCTAGTAATCCCTACTTCAGGCTACATACTGAACTGGCTATCGTGTTAATTTTGCTTTCGAAAGTTCAGGAATACTGACACATAAGACAACAGCACAAAGGAATTAAATTCTAACTTAATCTTTTTCCCTGCGCCTATTATGTCTAACAATTTGGACCGGAGCATTCCTCACCTACCAAAGATTCAGTTCGGAGTGAAAAGCAATACCAAATATTAATATCCATTTAAAAACTAAAGAGTTTTTTGTCGCTGGGAGCGGGAAAAGGGTCTTTGCCTACCTAATGTTATAGACCTTAATCTTTCACTGATGCTTCTTCCTTCACAGTCTTGGGAATTGAAACCGAGGACCAGGTGAGATTCCTAGCGTGGGATTTCACTGGTTAATTTCCTTTAGTATCAGCAACGTTAAAACTACTGGCTTCATAAAGTGAAAAAAAATGGTCCCATAGATACGTATACTTTCTTGTCAAGGTTATTTACCTACAACGTCTCCTGAACTGGTCAAACCGGTTTTCAACAAAAAGCCTTTTAACAAAGTAGGTTTTTTGAAGGGGGGAAGGCGTCCCGGCGGCTGACCAATATTTCCCGAGAACCTTAAAACTTTATGTATTTCAGGTTGTTTCCTACCGAGGAAGTATGGCGCACTTATCAAGCATTTATTCTAGTTTTTTTTTTTTTTTTTTTTTTTTTGCTTGTTTCATAAGACGACTACTGCTACAAATACTACTACTACTACTACTACTACTACTACTACTACTACTAACTAATAATAATAATAATAATAATAATAATAAAAAACCCTTACCTTTCCCTTGTCGCGTTCAAACTCTTCCAACCGGACGAGAAAAACAGGAAGTAAATTCTGAATGTATTCGTTTCATACTGTATATTTTCTTCTTGCAGAATCTGGAAGGAAAAGAGAAAGATAAAGATGTGAATCTGAATAACTCCTCTCTCTCTCTCTCTCTCTCTCTCTGTGTGTGTGTGTGTGTGTGTGCGCGCGCGCGCGCGTGTGTGTGTGTCAGTATCAGTATTATAAATATAAATAATCGAAAATACGATTTTTAAAAAAAGTCTCGAAGGAATCGTTGAGTATTAGCTGAAGTTTCTCTGCAAGATAAAGTTTCCATTTCGAGACTTTCCTTAAAAAAAAAAAAAAAAAAAAAACACACACACATACACACACACGCAAACACACACACACACACACACACACACACGCAAACACACACACACACACTTCCAGGAACCACCTTCCTGAATCACGAGAAAAGATTTCGTCACCTGGGAACAGGTCGTCTGATTCGCTTGTCGGTTCGACCAAAATCTCTTCAGGACCCGAACCAGAATCTCCCTTCTTAAATATGTTTCCCGGTCGACCCCAAGGAGAAATTTGCTTTTAAGTTTTCCAGATTATTATTATTATTATTATTATTATTATTATTATTATTATTATTATTAGTAGTAGTAGTAGTAGTAGTAGTAGTAGTAGTAGTAGTAGTAGTAGAGGAAAAATATTCACACGGAATAAGCACACAGGGGCCACTGACTTGAAATTATTATTATTATTATTATTATTATTATTATTATTATTATTATTATTATCACAATAGATGAAAACTATTTACATGGAACAAGCACACAGGGGCCACTGCAGCAGGAACTGATCATGATACGGAGCAGTATCGACATCGAATTTGAAAAGGAATCTATCAAAGGAAACTGAAAAGGAACTACTTTTCTGAAGACAAAAAAAAAAAAAATTACCTAAACATGAGTTTCAGATCTCAAAGGAAAAAACAGGTCGTCGTAGGAAAAGGACGAAATAAGTATTTACAAAAGACTATAGTGAAACATAAAATAAGACAAATAAATAAATATGTTAACAACAGAAATTATATAAAAAAGTTGAAAGTAAGTTATTATATACACATTATACATAAATATATATTAATTACATATATGTTTAATTCACTGAAAGTCAGTGTGCGGTCCTGTCCGCGTGTGGGGGTTTTGTTCCACGCGGTTGAAGGACTGCCTCCTACACGAGGGCAAGGAACGGTCTGCCTCACGTTGGATGTTAAGGCTGGGACGTTGCATGGCGATGCTGACTGCTTCTGATATCAATAAACGATTGTAGTTGCCTTCCTTGTGTATTATTTTGGTGTTTGTGAGAAGTTCTTGTAATGATGGTTTTTTATTGTGGGTATCCACAAAGTGCTGATGAATGGCTCCTTGGTTTCTGTGGGCCTGCATGCGACGTTTGAGTGTGGTGGTTGTGTGTCCGATATAGCATTTTTGGGGGGACTGACATTGCTCGTCAGCACAGACAAACTTGTATACTATATTAGATTTAACCTCTTTCTCCGTCGATGGGGCCGTACTATTTTTCATTACCAAAGAGGCCGTAAGGTTTGGTTTGCAGTAAATCCTTGCTGTTATTTTGTTATATGGCGCTAGGGGGGTGGTTCCTCTTCGCAGTATACCAAGGATGGCTTTCCTTTCATCTTCGTGGTGTTTGTTGTATGGTATCTAATGGTATATCACTATTTCTTTGTCTTTGTCTTGTGTGTTGTTCCTCGGGGTCGGATTATGGAAAGCCCCTAATCTCTTTTTGACAACTTGCTGGATCATGTCATCTGGATATCCGTTATTTGTGAGCAGCTGTTGAACTCTGTTGATTTCTTCGTTAGTCGCTTTCCACGTGGAACAGTGTGTTATGGCGCGTTTTATGTATGCATTTACCACAGATCGTTTATATGCATCAGGGCATTCTCCTCTAGCATTTAAGCATCTTCCAGCGTCTGTCTTTTTAGTGTATACGGTGGTATTGTATTTGTTGTTCTTTTGGGTCACAAGTACGTCCAAGAAAGGGAGCATCTTTTCATCACTTCTTTCTACCGTAAAATTTAATGTAGAATTTGCTTGGAGTTTATTTACTAATTCTTCTATGTCATTGTCGCCCTTTGTTGTGATAAAGATATCATCAATATATCTCCCATAGATTCTGGGTTTTGGGTGTTCTTCAAATGTGACCTCTTCTGTGTGTGCCATGTATGCGTTTGCGAAAAGAACCCCGAGGGGGGAACCCATTGCCACGCCGTCCTTTTGTCGATATATTTCGCCCTTATGTGAGAGGAATGGGGCTTCCTTTGTACATGCTTCCAGCATCTCTTTTAAGAGAGAGAGAGAGAGAGAGAAACTAAATGCATACACTAGCTTCTGAGCATACCTGTCATTTGTTCAAAAGAGAGAGAGAGAGAGAGAGAGAGAGAGAGAGAGAGAGAGAGAGAGAGAGAGAGAGAGAGAGAGAGGCAAACTAAATACATGCACCAGCTTCTGAGCATACCTGTCATTTGTTCATAACTGCCAAAAAAAAAAAAAGATGAAAAAACTGAAATAGATCTCAAAAGAACTTTCACCTCAAGTTTTATAGTTACTCATAATAGAACAATAATATTTTCTATGCATATAAGATATATATTTCGTATTCATAGCAGAACTATTCTTATTCCTAAAATTACTTACACCTAAAGTTTTATACTTAGCCATAACAGAACAATATTTTTTATGCATAGATATTTTTCGTATTCATAGCTGAACTATAATCATTACATACACCTGATTTATGTTTCATGTGTCATTATTCATACAGTTTCATGCACCCGCATCCCACACATAAACACGAGAAGCGATCCAAGAGAAACATTCTTGTTTACGCTTGGAGCACCGATAAAGGTACCGGAGAGGAGGACTTTGATCAACCAATAGCAATATGTTATGCCAGGCTATATATGCCAGCAGCCTCTGCATGCAAATATGGGGAAAGGGTATAATGTGGTATTGTGATTATGGCCAGGTGGCTCCGCCAATTCAGTGTTAGAGAGAGAGAGAGAGAGAGAGAGAGAAGAGAGAGAGAGAGAGAGAGAGGCCTGTTTACAATGTTATGACGTAACGGCAAGATTCTGATGCTATTAGAAAGGGAGAAATCGTGTCTTTTATAGAGAGAGAGAGAGAGAGAGAGAGAGAGAGAGAGAGAGAGAGAGAGAGAGAGAGAGTTCTAATGGAAAGCATGGTTCAACTAAACTTCAATACCCCTGGAAGTTAGGCACGTTCGCCAGAGAGAGAGAGAGAGAGAGAGAGAGAGAGAGAGAGAGAGAGAGAGAGAGAGAGAGTTCTAATGGAAAGCATGGTTAAACAAAGCCTCAATACACCTGGAAGTTTGGGTTCTGAATGACACGTTCACGAGAGAGAGAGAGAGAGAGAGAGAGAGAGAGAGAGAGAGAGAGAAGCATGTTCAGAATGTCTTGGCGTCTTTTATCAAAATAAAATAAACAAATAAGACTTTTTCTTTGCATCGGATAACCAAGGCCACCGAAAATAGATCTTCTATCTTTCAGTGGTCTCGGTGTAATGCTGTAGAAGCCGCATCACATGAAACCTTAAGCATGGCTCGTTGGTGGCCTGGCTTATATCGTTGCCAAACTCACCAATTAAGGTTACCTTTAACCTTAGCTAAAATAAAAACTACTGAAGCTAGAGGGCTGCAATTTGGTATGTTTGAAGATTGGAGAGTGGATGATCAACATACCAATTTGCTGGCCTCTAGACTTAGTAGCTTTTAAGATCTGAGGGCGGACAGAGAAAGTGCGGACAGAGAAAGTGCGGACAGAGAAAGTGCGGACAAAGAAAGTGCGGAGAGACAGACAAATGGCCATCTCAATAGTTTTCTTTAACAGAAAACTAACAAGTGGAAAAGGGACAACACTGAAAAGTGCGAAGGTCACGCACTCTATTGCCCTGCTGCTTTCCTGCACAAACTCGAGCGAAGGAATAATGCCTTTTGTTTTCACATTTTGGGAGGCAGAGAAATCCGAATACAATTTGCCTCGACGAGATGTCAACATGTGGCGATGAGGACTGCTGGTTTATTCTTTGTTTTTTGTTTTTCTTTCTTTATTTCGTCGGCTTGTTTGTTGTCAACGAATTAGATCAATTAAGATGCGTTTAGCAGATGTGGCAACATCAAAATCATTTCTTTTTTGCTGAAAATGTCGGTTAACTTAGTCCTTTTGCGTCAATCCAGAGCTTAATACTCGTCATTTGCAGCAGTATAAAGTCAACATTCCACATTCACCATTCATATGCTGACGTCTTTTTGTAATAAATACATAGCAGATTTCGACATATTACTGATATCTATACAATATATCTCATGGTACAGAAGTAGATCAAACTTAACTATGTAATTTATTCCGATTGGCTGTCAAGTCTACTGATATTAAATTGACGATCGGACATGAAACACGAGAAACGATCCGGCATTTTTCTCATAAGACAAAACTAGAACGTTATCAGTTAAACTTGCAGGCAAGTGTAACATCATAGAAGATTGACATCAATAAATACTGATACCGTTCTCGAGAGCCAAATGAAACACTTAAAACCTTAGAAATGTTAAACGAACCGACAATTCCTATAGAAATATACATGAAAATGCTAAGGCAAATAGAGTAGTAATGAAAAGCAAGCCATGATTCGAATCTTCTCGCAAGATGATGATTGATTGATTGATATTATAATAATCTAGCATCGCGACAACTAGGTCATTGACGCTGAACTGTAAATAAAAAGACCCAATAAATTTTAATAATAATAAATAAACAAAGAATTATTCTAAAAAATAATAATAAAAGTTACAGGAAATAACAGAAGGAATAACAGATTTACTGAGATAGTAAGTGTTTGCCGGAGTTGCAAGTTGGAGCTGAAAAAAAGAGTATGGTCTGTTTCATTTCCAAATTCATTCAGCCAACCAGTTCATTGTCTGATTAGCCTTTGTTTCAGTTTCATGAAATTCTACCTAAAGGGAGCTTGTTTTTAGTATCACTGTTTCTCAGAATCTAAAAAAACTCAGCCTCATTAATCCCAGTTAAAGTTAAGTATATCCTAGTTTAACCAGATCACTTAGCTGAATAACAGCTCTCCTAGGGCTGGCCCG
>NC_061097.1:23519460-23529480 GCF_015104395.2 Macrobrachium nipponense
ATAATGTCCAAATGATTTTGTGGTAGGTCACAGTATTTACATAACTCGCTCGCAGTCTCAACTGTCTACGATTTGCTGTCTAGAGGAAACCATGATAAAATATTTGTAAATTAAGGAGTCACGCCCCCCTACGGATTATATAAGGGTGACACAGGAAAATTACTCATGGAATACTACCACCAGAGTGCCAATGAAGGAACCTTGAAAATATTCCCAGCCAGGATACAAATGCAAAACTCTCGTAAAAATATACAGTACATTTCATATGAGAGAGAGAGAGAGAGAGAGAGAGAGAGAGAGAGAGAGAGAGAGAGAGAGAGAGAGAGGGGGGGGGGGGGGCAGTATGCAACTTTTAAAACCCTTTAAAATGTACAATATATTTCATATTCGAAAGAGAGAGAGAGAGAGAGAGAGAGAGAGAGAGAGAGAGAGAGAGAGAGAGAGAGAGAACGTCCATATATACATTTGTTCACATCAATATTTTTGGAGCGATGATTTCTTGGAACAATTCCCGCAGAAATTCATCTCCATCAAAGTCGCCGGGAAATGGAATTCTCTTTTATGTTTTTTTCTTCTTCTTTTTTTGTGCTTTAAATTGTCGTCTGTCAAAAAACACGTTTTGTCCATCTTTTTTTTTTTCGTTTTCCTTCCTCCTTTCTCCGAGTTGAGAAAAGTTTTATAAAAAGGGGGAACTTCTCGGAGGAGAAGGGTCAGAGGGAAATGTCGCTGGATTTCCTTTTGAAGAATTTATTTAAATGTTACATGCTAAAAACTCACTCCTTTCTAAGTTGAACCTTTGATCTCACTCAACAGAATGGATGATGAATAAGAGTATTACAAAAAGTAAAGAAAAAAAATGATCAGAATCGCGTCCATCTGTAAGAAAGGAAAGATTCATATGACCGGGATTTTAATGGATTACAAATTACAAAAGACTCTGGCCAAACATCTACTTGCAGGAGACATTTGAAAGTACACTTAACACTGGATAAACAGCTCTTGCATTAGTTTGAATACTGTCCCCTTTAATTTCAATTCAGTTGTCCACTGACGATGAGGCACTGCCTGGATAGCCAATTGGATCTCAGTCTAGTAAACCGGTAGATGTTAAACAATGCCAGGTTGGGTGAGCAAGGGGCAAGGGGCAATAATTTGAGGCCACATTTGACTGCTTCATCCACCACCATGCAAGCTGCGTGGACAGAGGCATCATCCTCCAACACTGACACGACAGCTCGCATCTTTCCTCTGTTTACCTTCTGATTTCTGTTTCCATCTTGTGATATCTTGATGCACAGGATTTTCCGTTAATCGTCTGATCGTTTCCCTAGTGGACGATCACGATAACACCTTCAGAATCCCAAAACAAAGGCAGACGTCATGTGCTTTCTGTACCTGGATTTGTTGAGAGGTGAAGAACCAAGCGGTTACCGCCGATTAATTTTAATCTTTGACAAGTTCAAAATAGTGACCGCACGCGCTCATCCAAAGTTACTAATCTCTATTAAGAATTGCCTGGATTAGTCTTAAACGATTCAAACATATCCTGTAACTTTCCATACTGGACAGCTTTTCTTCCTATGTCGCCATTCATGGTACCCATCTCGCAAACAGCTTGCCCAGGCCACAGATGCCCAGTCAAAACAGAAGGCCTCTGGCATATCTGCATACATTTATTCTTGGTTGACATTTGACAGGACATACAGACGGGAGGCCACCTTACAGGCTATCTCCCCCTTTTAACACTTTTCAATGTACCATCAAAATTCTTAATAACAGAACAAGAAGACAAGTCCCCACAAGTGTTTTGGTTTGTTTGTTAGTATGGTGTTTTTACGTTGCATGGAACCAGCGGTTATTCAGCAACGGGACCAACGGCTTTACGTGACCTCCGAACCACGTCAAGAGTGAACTTCTATCACCAGAAATACACATCTCTCACACCTCAATGGAATGCCCGAGAATCGAACTCTCGGCCAACAAGGCGCTCCCCCACAAGTGTCTTGACCAAGTAACATACCATTCTTTGGCAAATGTGTAATCGCTATGCAGCCTGCCGTTGTCAACATCTTTGCAATATTCGACACGAAGCACCTTTCAAATGGTCCCAACCACAATGTAATGAAGGCCAACAACTGACTTTATTTGCAGTCATGTAACTGGCTTTAGTACGCGACACATTTGAACAGTTTCCCTTATTACTCTTCTTTCTGGCAATGTTTTGCTCTCTATCAGTTTTAACACTAATAAAACCAACGGTCAGAATAATAGGCTAAACTGCTAAGCATTTATATGATCAACTTCTTGAGCTACTGGGTTGGCTTGGAAACAGTCACAGAGCTCTTGTAACATAGATTGGAATTCCCTCCTCTCTCACTGAGAATTAGGAATGTGTTTACCTATTATCGACGCCGTGGCTCGCATCCTAAGCCTCCAAAAGTTTTTTTTTTTTTTTTTTTTTTTTTTTTTTTTTTTTTGGGGGGGGGGGGGGCGGGTAGGGGGGCCTTCCATCGAAAACTGGACGCTGGAAATGTAGAAATTTCTATCAGAAGTTATTTCCGTCACGTATTCCTATCCATCCATTCGATTCAAAGCGCGGGACCTTCAGTAACAATGTTGATCCCCCCATCCCCCCCCCCCCCCCCCCCCTCCCCATACAACACACTTTTTATATTCTGTAACCATGAACAAGTAAAAAACGAGTTTTCTGTACAGCGCATAATGCTACTTGAAACTCACAGCCACTGCCCATAAAACTCTCATCCGCAGTCCATGAAACTTTCAGCCACGGCCCAGTGGTGGCATGTGTTGTTGGCACGATCATGAAGCCTTGTACTGAAATATTTCATTTTGTCGGGCTACGGTTCTGAGATAACATAAATGCTGGTTTTATTCTTCTGTAAGAGTAAATTATTAATGTGACCATTTGTCTGTCTGTCCGAACTTTCTTTGTCCGCACTTTCTTTATCCGCATCCAGATCTTAAATAAAATCAAAACTATTGTGGCTAGAGAGCTGCAATTTTGTATGCTTGATGATTAGAGAGTGGATGATCAACATATCAATTTGCAGCCCTCTAGCCTCAGTAATTTTTAAGATCTGGGGTCGGACAGGATAAGAGAAGAAGGACAAACAAACAGCCATGTCAATCATTTTCTTGTACAGAAAACTAAAACCAGCATTTATGTTATTTCAGGACCGTAGCTCACCAAATAAACTGTTTTAATACGAAGCTTCATAAAGTGAGATAATCATACACAGATAAACTGTCGAATTACCCTAAGACAATTAGTAAGTTCCACTTTGCCAGAGAGTTTTCCCACTGTCTTTTTGTATTGTAGAAAATAGGTATAAATTCTTATCATTATAGCAAACTAATATTACGGCAAATCAGAGAGATGAGAAACTGTAATTTGATGTACCTAAAGTTCATGGAGCGACAAAAAATTAATTAACCACGTAATTATGTCTGGTTATTGCTCCTAATATAACAAAATTGAGACACCACACAGAAGAACTTGGGCTTCAGCCATTGAAAGAACATATTGTCAGTTATGACAATTTAGCGCAATATTTGAAGGGGCAGTTCAAAACACCCTGAAGTCTTTAATTCCGTGAAAAGACGATCACTGTTTGGTTTTAACATTTCTCTAGAAACGTGGTTAGGTGGCATTTTCACAGGCTATAAAAGCCGCCATTCTTTGGATGTGATACCCTATGGCACTGAAGTAACATATGGTTAGTATTATATTATTGAATAGTTTAAGCCAGGCCGCTGAGCTGACTAACGGCTCTTCATAGGGCTGGCCAGAAGGATTACAAAGATACGGTATTCTAGGTCTAGGCCACCACGGTCAAGCACTGGTTACCAGTAAGTTCCAGAAGTGAAGCGACAAATCTCAGAATTGATCGTACTTCTTTAGAAACTCGTGTGATTGCCAGTTAGTATATTTTATTCCAATTATCGTCATCCTATTTATCTGATAATACGTATCAGTGATTGATTAACTGTATAAGCGCAGAAAGTATTTCCTCGGTGAATGATCAATTTTAGTTCAATAATTGTTTATTAAAACAAAAACAAAAATTTCCCCAAAGAAACATCTGCGGCTCTCAAAGTGTGATTTCAAGTGTTCACCATAGAGTGGCAGCAGGAACCGAGTGCATAAGCATTGGCCTAATATTTGTAAATTAACACTACTTGTATAGCGTTATATCTAAAGTTATTATGATTTCTTTTGATAAAGCACAGAGAAGTTTAGCATCTGATTAAATGAAATATAAATAAGACACAAGTTGGTGTAAAAAAACAACGAATTTCAAGGTATATGCGCGTTTAGCATTGGTTACATGGTTAGGCCTATTTCAAGAATCAAGGAAATATATTTTCCAGCTTGTTAGTTAATAATTTCATCGAATTTCTCAATTGTGCAAATTTTTGCATGTGGAATTGCGTTCAGGTCGCACCAAACAAGTTTATTCTCTGTAGGTAGAGACACAAACCTTTTTTTTCAGGACCTTTTTATCTAGTCAGGAATAACCAGAGGTCTGTTTTAAGAATCAAGCACTAGGTCTATTGGTCATGCTCGGGTGCTTCTTATATTATAAAATAACTATATATATATATATATATATATATATATATATATATATATATATATATATATATATATATATATATATATATATATATATATATATATAGATATTCAATCAGATGAGAGCATTTAAAAAAGGGTCCAGGAATCCACCAAACATTGTGAAGAATATTTTATTAGGAACGTTTCATACTACTTCAAGTACATCTTCAGCCTGTAATTATAAATTGTGACAATTTAATTAACAGTAAAATAACACAATAAGACTAAAACATCAAGATAATTAGTTAATTAAAAAACCTTAGGGAACAATTTAAAACAAGCAATAGACTAAAACTTAAGAAATATGGTAATTAAAAAAAAATTTATAGAAACATTTAAAACAAATAATAAGAGGACAAGTACCCTAAGCGAAAGTAGAGAAGGGAATGATTTGAAACACAGTTCGGCCCAGATCTCAGTTATCGCTAAATACAACGTGGCAGCAGCCACGTTTGCATTCAGAGAAGGAACCAGTCGTTTGAGTATAATGACTCAAGTGTCGTAAGTAATTGTTGGAGTGCTGTCAATGATTGAGAAATGTGTTTTATCAATATTAACTTTACAT
Source organism: Macrobrachium nipponense (assembly GCF_015104395.2). Classification (NCBI taxonomy): domain Eukaryota; kingdom Metazoa; phylum Arthropoda; class Malacostraca; order Decapoda; family Palaemonidae; genus Macrobrachium; species Macrobrachium nipponense. The sequence goes on from NC_061097.1 coordinate 23,524,665, forward strand.
ATTTGGCGTGGTACGGGATATGGATAATTCTGGATTTGTTATTCGTTGTCCTGTTCTGTAGCTAACACCTAAGTGACTAGAATATCTCATTTTAGTAAACCGTTTGGTCGATCCGACGTAAATACCAGGACAACCCGGACAATTAAATTTATAAATGACGTCGGATCTCATGAACGGTGGTAGTTTTTCTTTGTGTGTAAAAAAATGTGCCAATTTTTAATGGGTTGACAGGAATCAAGTTTAATTTTTAAAACAACCTATTTCACTTTCAATGATTTTCCTTATTCGCTCGCTAATTTGTTTTTATATGTAAAAGGAATGGTACAGTACATAACTAGCTTCTTAACATCATAGGAAGGAAACTTGCTCAGAAAATTATTATTTAAAATTCTATTTACTACATTATAAAAAAACATTTACTGGATAAGAATTGTTAATAAAAAATACCTCTTTAAAAATTCAATTTCTTCGTGAAATAAATGCCAATTTGAGGTATATTTCATAGCTCTAAAAACCAGGGTTGAGATGGCATTAATTTTAAAATTCAAAAAACAAAAACTATAAAAATTATTACCCAAACCCGAAAATGTATGTTTCCTAAAAATGGTTAGTGTTGAGTCTATCATATCCTTAAAAATCTTCAGATCTAAAAATGACAAGCAGTTATTATCCTCGGTTTCCATAATGCAAATGTGGCTGCTGCCACGTTGTATTTAGCATAACTGAGATCTGGGCCGAACTGTGTTTTCAAATCAATCCCTTCTCTACTTTCGCTTAGGGTACTTGTCCTCTTATTATTGTTTTAAATGTTCTATAAATTTAATTACCATATTTCTTAAAGTTTTAGTCTATTGCTTGTTTTAAATGTTCCCTAAGGTTTTTAATTAACTTATTATCTTGATGTTTTAGTCTTATTGTGTTATTTTACTGTTAATTAAATTGTCACAATTTATAATTACAGGCTGAAGATGTACTCTGAAGTAGTATGAAACGTTCCTAATAAAATAATCTTCACAATGTTTGGTGGATTCCTGGACCCTTTATATATATATATATATATATATATATATATATATATATATATATATATACCCCATCACTAAAAAAAACTCATAAATTTCTGTTATATGATAATGCTTGACTGGATTGAACTGATTACTGGTTGTCCGTGGAAATATGAATTTGGGTGATATGACTCTCTTATGATACGCCCACTTACGCAAATTCAGTCTTAATTTAACGGTTGGGATATAATTCGAAGATTTGAGGTAAAAGGTTGAAGTGAAAAAGGTGGAGTTAGTATTGTGGGTAGAGAGGCCGGGGGGGGGGGGGGGGGGGGGGGGGGGGGGGGGGGGGGGGGGGGGAGGGGGGGGGGGGGGGGTGGGGGGGGGGGGGGGGGGGGGGGGGGGGGGGGGGGGGGTCTGTCGTCTTCCTACTTAAGGAAACATTTTTTCATTAAGACATTCTTATGTGTAGGTATATAATTACTGAGAAGGGGAAAGATGTTTAACGTAATTACTATCTGTTGCAAGTTAAAATGTTTATATTGTCTTCTTACTGTTGGAAACTTTTAACATTGTAGCCGGAGGCTAATTCTTTGAACATTTCATCTGAACACTAGGGAACCCCGTAAGCGAGACTAGCGTAACCCGTTATAATAATTAAGTCAATTTAGATATACTTATAGTTGCTTATCTGGCGTGGAGACATGTCGATTAACGAGTTTAGGTTGTATTCTAACTATGACATGTCTTAGAAACTTGATTTGGCCGTAATACAAAGGATACTGAGGTATGTTATTTTGTAGCAACAAATCATTACAATTTGAAAGACAACTTACAACCATAGTGACACAAACATTCGTAACAATCGTATGTACGAGTATCATGTTATTGTCAAAGTTAATAATAAAATTTTCAATTTGGCTGTTATGGGTCATATAAGTTCCCGATGACAATTCTAACCTTATGAAATTCAAATGTAGTTTTTATTGGTGGGAGGCCCCCTCTTGGTGGTGGGCCGGCCCGGGCCCAGGCCCCTGGGCCCCCCTCCCTTAATCCGGCCCAGCACCTGGCCAATCGCAAAATATCAGATATTATCAATTTACTAAATGCTTTCTTAATGATATCTCATTCCTTGTTTTTCACGATGCATTGTAGTTGAAAATAACTTAACTTCATATTCTGTGTTTCAAGAAGCAATGTAGTTTTGCAGCGCCGATGTAGTTTTAGCTAAGGTTAATGTGTAAACGAGTTCATTATCGCTGGCAATTTTCATTGACGTATTTTAAAAGCAATTGCCAGAGAATCTGGACAATGTATTCAAGGTGTAGCGATGCTGTACTGGGAAGACGCTCATCGAGTAGCAGATTTATCTAGGATTAAATTCAGCTTGAATATAAATTGAAGCAAAGGCCAAGCACTGACCTACGAGGTCAAAGGTTTGAAAGGTGTTAACAGAAGGAGGAGAGGGTGGAAAGTGAGATGGAAGAAGGAGAATATGAGAGGAGGTACAGTAAAGGGAACGAAAGAGGTTGCAGCCAGGGGGGCCCCTAAGGAAGGGAGGGACGCTGCAAAAGAACCTTGAAGGAAAAGAAGCTGCCCTTGCTGCAACTGCATTACTCACATGTTTCAGGCTCTTTGTTCCTCTGAGGGAGTGACCGGTCACGTCTTGCAACCTGCAGGTCTGGAGGGAGCGTGGTGCCGTCTGAGGAAGGGTCGGGCGCAACTCTCCTGACGCCACCTGAAGATTACAGCTCTCATCGGTAAGGAATTTTGTGCATCGAGTCGCTCACCTCAGGTGATTTATCATCCGTGTGCATTCCTCTCCAGATAACCTATCTGGATGTCCTTGGAATTTCATCGTACCATCTCTGGTTCAGTTATAAAGCAGGCAGATCTTGCTTTCCCATGGTAAGGTTTTTATTACCTCTGTCATTGATCGCGGCTGTGACTCTGTGGCTGCTCGACTGGGCCCCGAGTTTGATAACCACCTGTGGTACCACCCCTCCAGACGTGGAGGATTCCGTATTCTTCAAGGAGAATGATAAATATTAATAGTAAGGAAGCTTTATAGTGACAAGTTTAGTTTATTTAAGAATTAGCCAGTAAATCGTCAGGATATTCATTCTTTACGATACCCTCCTCCTTTCTGGGCCCCCTTATTTTAGTTTGAGTGTGGTGGTATTCCTGTCGTAATTGTGTATACTTGTGGTTTGAATTATTATTATTATTAAGTGGAAAGTGGTTAAATATTTCCTGTATTCAAGAGGTTCAGGTGTAATTTCTATCTTTTATTAATGTATTAAATTTATGGTTTTTTTTCATTGTTTGTTTACTCCCCCCCTTGAATTGATCGTTGAACTTCACATCGGTGTTATATGGATAGAGTAATTTTTGGCGACGGTTTTAAAACAAACCATTACAATATATATATATATATATATATATATATATTATATATATATATATATATATATAGATATATATATATATATATAGGATATAATAATATTATATAGATAGATATATATATATATATATATATATATATATATGGGAGGATTACATATATATATATACATATATATATATATATATATATATATATATATATATATACATATATATATATATATGTATACATACAATATATATATAGATATATATATATATATATATATATATATATATATATGATATATATATATATATATATATATATACATATACATATATATAGATATATATATATATATATATATATATATATATATATATATACATATATATATATATATATGTATATATATATATATATATATATATATATATATATATATATATATATATATATATATGTGTGGTGTGTGTGTGTGTGTAGTGTGTGTGTGTGTGTGTATAATGTGTGTGTGTGTATGTATATACGTGAACCAATTGTATATACAAGTATGTATATATGTATGTATGCATGTACTCATTGTTTCGTCATTTCATGAGAGAATCTAAAAAAGAAAAATGTTCGAGACGAATGAAAATTTGGACGAACTGAGACTGGAAAAGATAAAAGGATTGGACCGAAGATAATATCAACTGGATCTTCCATAAGTCTCCTGGTTCCAGATTGTAGGCTTCAAGGATTTAACTGGATCTTCGATAAGCCTCCTGGTTCCAGGTTACAGGCTTCAAGGATTCAATTGGATCTTCGATAAGCCTCTTGGTTCCAGGTTGCAGGGTTCAAGGATTTAACTGGACCTTCGATACGTCTTCAGGTTCCAGGCTCCAGTTCTTTAACTGAATCTTCGATAATTCTCCAGTTTCCAGGCTTCATTGTTTTAACTAAATCTTCCATAATTCTCCAGGCTCCGAGACCAACTAACGAAGACGTAAAAGACGTCTTCAGCGGATTCGCCCAGAGTCGGGAAAGGATCTTCCAGAGATTCCTGGAGACACTTGGATCGGCAGGCGACGAGAAGGTTCCCCGGGGAAGCCCCAGATGGAACCCGCCCCCCTTTTCTAAAACTAACGTTACTTCACAGCGATGGACAACACATAGTTAACAATATGAAACGTGTTGTGAACAATTTTGTTGTCTTCTCGAGCGAGTGTATCGCGTCGAGATTTGCTGGGAGCTACCGATGCTCCTTGTTATCCTTTATTATCATCCCCACCTCGGTCCCTAACAGTCTACCGACCAGCGAAAAGATTAGGCCTCAGGAGAATTCGAGAGTACTACCTTCCTAGGAGAAGGAAAGATAATTTCCCTCGTGCGTCGAGAACGGCCGAGAGGGAGATGGAGGCGACGGAAGCGCCAACAG
>NC_061097.1:23529980-23562480 GCF_015104395.2 Macrobrachium nipponense
CGGGGAACGACCTCTGAGACAAGTTGCTTGTTCAGCAAATACCTTTTTCTCCAATATGAACTAGCAGCGTACCACCCCTTGTCTCTAGGCGAATAGAGCTATGTGACTTTATTATTATATAAACACTTTAAACATATTATTAGCCATTTCCCCCTCTTTTCACCTCTTAAGAGGAGCTCGGGAACCCCATGCTAGCTCCCGCCTAGCACTAGATACACAAGCGTCTTACAAATATATATAAAACCAGGCTGGCTCAAAAAGAAAATAAAGCACTCCCGTCGCACACCACATCGGCAACTAATGCCCAATGTATCAATGTACCACATGACTTAGAGCCACCTCTGTTGCCGGAGCACTTGTGCTTCGTCGAATGCATAAAAGTTTAAGGACTCCATGTACACAAATGGCGATCAGTATAGCGCCTAACATGATCATTACTATTGGTATAGTATAACGTCATCGAAAAAAAAAAGGTTCATCTTCACACTATCTTCGAGTGGCGGGACTGTAACGGACTCCACTGTAGGCGGGATTCGAACCACCTTATGGCTTCCATGTAGGTGTTGGTGAAACACCTTTATCGACAAGTTGTAGACACGCCGACTAAGTACCATGAAGAAGAAAGTCTGTAAGAATCCTGCAGGAACTGTCAAACAGAATGGGACCCCTAGAATGAGCGAATTGTTGTAGACGCAGGTCGAGTACGTAACCCACTCGAAACAACTCAGCACGCGCCATTATTCAGCGTCTGCGACCCTCGTGAGTGTATCCAACACCCTCCCATCGCGAAACTGTAGATTTGACGTTTTCTACTGAAGTAAACGTGGTCACCACCCCGTTATTCTATGCAAATGCTACTCGCACCCGCCTCATCGAAGACTGTAGACTCCTGATTTATCCCAGAAATTATATCGAAGACATCTCATCCTTTGCCAAGGCAGTCCACAAAAATGCCCTTCGTGTGTAGACTTGACTCAATCTCTGGTACTGTAGAACAAAGTTGTCTCCCTTGCCATCCTCACGTAGAGTTGGGAATTCTCCAAAGTCATTGTGTGTCCGTATTTAAAAGGTCTACATGGTCATAAAATAACTAAAGTCTGGTTTTACCCCACAAATTCGTCACTAATTAATATATTCAATCTACTAATCAAATATTAAAAAAAGAAAAATTCCTCGCTAAACCAAATAATCTTTACCTACTGAATTCTCACAAATAATCCCATATCTGACAAACACACTAATCAAAAGAGAACTATCTGGATTTCTTGAAGTCTAAACAGTAAAAACCCTTTTATGGTTTATATAACTAGCCTCCATAAAAATATAATGCGAACACCCCTTCTATCCAACCCACATACCCTGACAAATTATATCTTCTATCTAAAAGATAATGCTATTTAGAGCTTAACCCTCATTGCAACATCTCTCGTAAGAAAAGAAAAAGAAGAAAAAAAATAAATAAATAAAAATAAGATAATACAACAATAGTAAGTGAACTTTCCCCTCCCCATTACACAGCGCACATAAGAGAAAAGAAAAAGAAAACCATCTGTTGTTTAATCTTCTCGGACGACGTTAAGAAAAGAAAAAAAAAAAAACATATATAATTTAACATCTTTTCCCAAAACGGAATGTGTACCGTTACAGAATCTGCTAGCGCAGCAACCCTATCGACAAGAAAAAAAAAATCCCCTTACATGACACGTTTTCGTGAAATGTCATAATCAGCATCTCCGAAAAACCGTGCAAATCCCCGAGTAATCAATTCCAAAGGGAAGGTTCGCAACCGGACTCCTTACAGCAACTTCAGAAAAAAAAAAAAAAACAAAAAAAAAAACCCACCTATGAACACGTCAGGTGCTTCGCATTGCAGCATATTCAGACTCGCGACGCTAGAAACTCGTGATTCTCAAAAAAAAAATGTTTTAGTACTGAACTTCGTAAGCACACTCCCAGAACCATCTCATTATACATAAAACCATCATCTTAATAATAACACCACTCAGTTGACATAAATAATTCCTCTATTTAATTAATGACCCCACGCTAAAAAGACCATCCCGTTTCTCAGCTAAAGCAAAAATTCGCCGAAAAATATTAACCCCGAAATCATACGCCAAAACGCTGCAGACTTACATATAATAAGAGAGAAAAACATTAGAAGGAAACAAAGGAGAAGGAAAAAAATGCAAAGCCATTCTGTCATCAAATTACAAAAACAGATAACAAGAAAAAAAAGGAAAAATTAATGCAATTGCGCGATCATATATTAATTGCCACAACAAGTCTTTTCAATTTCGAGGTATGTGTTAGCTTCGACTGACCTGTTCGTTCATTTAAAACTACAAACCTATTTCCAATTTTCTCTTCAATGACTTTAAAAGGACCTTCAAACTTCGGGCCTAGTTTGTAATTTAACTCATTTCTCACGTTAAGTTTTAAAAATACCTTATCACCGACATTGATCTTGGGATCAGATGATTACTAATACTCTTCTGAACCATATCTCTGGTTGTGGACTCGAGATTACGGTCTGAGACATGCGTGTCTCTCTCTCACTGTGGATATCAGCGCTTCAACCGTATCCTCCCCCTGGTGAGGCGTAGTTAACAAATCAAATGTGCCTCGCGCTGGATAACCAAACAAAGCTTCAAAAGGGGAAATTTTAATTGAATCGCTAACCATGGTGTTAATGCTATGTCTTAACAACGTTAATATATCTGTCCCAATTTCTATCATTACCACCTACCGTTTTTCTGAGCGCTTTCGAGCACTTTCCTGTTTGCTCGTTCGCACAACCCATTAGCCTTGGGTCTGTATGGAATAATTGTTACTTTCTGTATTCCCATGATTCAGCTTAACACTCCAAGGTTTTGTTCACAAATTCCCTCCCATTGTCGGTTAATAGAACTTTGGGTGAACCATATCTGCAAACGATACCATTGAAAAATGCTATGGCTACTTCTTCGGCCGTTTTATGCTTAAGTGGGAAAATTTCTACTATCCTTGTAAGTTCATCTATTATCACTAGCAAGTACTTGTTCGCATATCTAGACTCACAAAAATTCCCTAAGACATCCATATGTATTCTCTGAAAAGGTTTACTCGGTATAGGCATACTGATCCTAATTTGCATGACGTTGTCCTTGCAGGCTTACATGCGTTGCACACCGCACAATTCCTTACGAAATTTTCCACATCTTTACCCATATTTTTCCAAATGTATTTAGCCCGAACCTCATCATAAGTTTTTTCTATTCCCAAGTGAGGACTACCGAACCTGCAATGAACTATATCTAAAACCACTGGAATTAGGACTTTTGGAATTACGATCTGTGTCGTATCTCCTTTACTTTCACTGGTTCTCAACTTATATTTAATTTTCTAACCAACAGATTTCCTTCTAACTCCAAACCCGAAAAAGGCAAGCTATAACGTTTCTTGACTAATTCCCCTCTCAGAAATGCTTTCGCATCTGCTAAAACCTCGTCTTCATCTTGCCTTAGCTCTATGAGAGGTATCCCATTCCCCTTGTATGGCTTCGTTAATGACCTGCGCGACTTGGAAACCTTCCGCGTCATGAAAACTCCTGCTGAGAGCATCAGCAACAACATTAAATTTGCCCTCTAGTATATATTTGAGCTTTGCATCAAAATCTCTGATAGTTAGAAACCATCGAGCCTCTTTTGGGAGACAAATCGGGTTTATTAAAAAGATCGAGTAATGGTTTGTGGTCGCTGTAAGAACTTCTACTTTATTCCCCATCAGTAACATTTTAAAATGAACTAAGCTCGACACTATTGCAAAGGCTTCCTTATCTATGGTGGCCATGGACCTCTCGTTGCTGCCTTTTGTCCTGAACTTCCTGCTATAAAAAGCTATAGGATGAAATTTCCCATCAAACTTTTGCATAAGGCATGCACCTATGCCTTCCTGGCTTGCATCAGTCAATAATGTAAAAATTCCTTAAAATCTGGAAACTTCAAAACCGGGGGATTCATTAGCGCATCTTTAAGCTTTTGTTTGAAAACTCTCTCCGCCTGGGGTTCCTTCCATTGAAATTGAACGTCTTCCCGCAACACATCAGTTAGGGGAGCTGCTATGTTAGAAAACCCTTTTACGAGCCTCCTGAAGAAACCGGCGATAACCAGGGAATGACTTAATCTCTTTCTTTGATCTGGGGGTGCGAAAATTTGCTATTGCTTTGACTTTATCGTCATTTACTCTAACCCTTCCTTAGATTTGACGTGACCTAGATATGTGATCTGCTTTTTCAAGAACGAACACTTGGCTTAGCCTTGATTTTCAACCCCGCTAATCTAAACCTCCTAAGTACTTCTGTAAGCACTTCCAGGTGTTGCGCGATCGTGTCCGTTGCGATCAGGATGTCATCCATATACACAAAAACAATTTTGCCCAATAACCCGTGCAAAACTGTGTTCACCAACCTGGTAAAAATCATCGGACTGCCCAATAAACCGAAAGGCATTCGCGTAAATTCATAGTGTCCCTTGGGCACTGAAAAGGCGGTATATCCTTGATACTCTCGCTGAGAGGGTACCTATAAGAAACCTTGCGCCAAATCAATTGAGCTATAAATATTATGTCCCCCAATTTCGACAAAAAGATCTGGTATGCACGCGACTGGGTAGCGGTCAGGGATCGTTTTCTCATTTAAACGTCTAAAATCGACGCATACACGGACCGAACCGTCTTTCTTAGGTACCGCTAACAAGGGAAAGTTGTAAGGAGACACACTGGGTCTAATGATTCCCTCTTCTTCCCATCTATTAACTTCTTTCTCTACCTGTTCTCTGATTTTGAAAGGTATGCGATATGCAGGAATATAAATAGGTTTTGAGTTGCTCTCCAAATTTACCTTATGCTCTAACACATTAGTCAACCCCAATTTATCACCTTGCAAGGCTACCGTATCCCCAAATTCCGCCAAGAGCCCGCTTATCGCTTCAACGTGTTCTCCATAATCCGCATTAGCCAATTGTTCACTAAATGTTTGTTTCCTTGATTGTATTTCTGCCTCCGAAAACTCAGGTTTCCCCTCTACGATAGCCACAGAACCACTATCACAATTCCAATCTTGGAAGTCTACTATATATGTGTTTTTCTGGTATCTCCTAGCTGTATCATTACAGTTTAATAGCTCCTCCCACGTAACCCCATTCTTGGATACACTGTTCACCGATGCCGTGCTAACAACTCCTCTGAACTTTTCACTGTTTTCAATAACACACACATCTGTGGGTTTTCTCATTTCCTTCAATTTAACTTTTACCATAACCTTTGAACCTGGTAGTAACATAAAATCTTCAAATAAAACGCCTCTATATTTGTGGTTAGTATCTCCCCTTGCCACCGCCCCATAAAAATTACCACCCTCAGTATTATCCCCAGCATTGTTAGTATCAGAAATAACATCCATATTAGTATCATCACCAGTATTGTTAGTATCATTGTTACCACTATGAACTCTGATAGAACCCCCGTAATCATCTCCCGGATCACCAACGTGTGTTTTAACATTACCTTTCCCCATAACACTCGTATCACCGCCATTAATACCACCGAGCACCTCTCCTCTTTCAATAACCTCCATGTCCTTCATTCTATTCACGTCCTCATATGGTATGAGGTAACCCATTTTCCCGATTGTTATCCCATTAGCACCCGCATGGATCGAAATCTTGTGACTTCTACAAGCAGGATGACCCAACAAGATTTTATTACCTAAGGTAATTCCTTTTATTACCAAAAAAGGTTCTGTTAGCACTCTGTCACTGAGAGCAAACCGTATTTGTACACAACCCAGGGTGTTTGATCTATGGGCTTGCACATCACACACCGTCTCCGTTGAGGGCTGCAAAGGGTAATTGGAGAACATGGACTGATACAAATTATAGTCCATTAGATTTATTGATGCCCCGGTGTCTATAAAAATTGGGATATCCACATCCCCTACTGTTCCATAGACTATAGGCTTGGGCTCTGGGGTGTCCCCCACGAGACCACAATGGCATGTACCAATCACCTGTACCCTTTTTGTTAATCGGGCTTCCAAAAATTTCGCTGATCCCTTTGCCCTCTGGTTTGATCCGCCTGGGAAGTTCTCACATTTTAATTACCAGAACTTTGAGGTGCAGGCCTCGCATCTCTCCGTATCTGAGATGGATAAGACTGCCAATAATGCTCAGTACTTTTACACATTCCACAATATTTAACCCTACACAATTTCTTTGGATGTCCTGGTTTATTGCAGTTGAAACAACGCAACTGCTTTTGCTTTTGATCGATCGATCTTTTGTTATACTCAACTTTTGCACACAGACGATGAGGAGAAAGTTCCGTGTCTCTCTGTACTCTATCCCTCGGGCCTGTCCCGTTAAAAATTGTGCTATCTACTGTGGGACATTTAGACCTGTGTTTATCTATTTGGGTATAAAGTAATTCTTCGTCTGAGGTAGGCTCAACCTTTTCATCAGAGCTATCCACTATTGCATTGGGTACATCGTGTAATAGCAGGGAAAAATAGATCAGTTTATGAACATTATTTAGAGGGAGATTATCCCCTGTAACCCATTTAGATGTTTTCAATTTTCCTACCCAATCTGCCACTGCGTCAAACAGCTTTGAACTATGTTCTACAAGGCTTTATTCGTGCCTTTTTCCGTAATTTATAAAGACCCTCGAAGGTCTCTCACCATATCTCCGTGTTCTTTTGAGCCATATGCTGTTTTCAAAAATGCTTGCAAGTCTGTCCAGGTACGACATTTTGTAAACTGGAAACTCCTTGACCTATGACTGAGGTCTCCCTTATTGAAATCTAGCAAAGCTTTCGCCTCTCTGAATGCCTCTACATCGTCTACTATATTCTTTCCCGCTAAATAGTTATCAACTCCTTCTATGAAAATATTTACAGGCTGTGACAATGCGCCATCCACAATCCCTTTGAACGGGCTGACCCCCGCAGAAATGTTTGTCACGTGATGTAGTAGCGTCGTCGGTTTAGCATCCGCCATTTTATCTTGTTTCCCAAGGCTGTTTTTTCCACTACACTTCCCCGATCTCATTAACATCAATGTATTTATATACACTAAACCCAATCAAGAAAAATCAACAGAAATTTTCTCCCCCACAATGGATAACAAAAGGTAAGCGTGCCCCATCCCCAATCACAAAATCAACCCCACGAAAATGACAATAAAAAAATAATAATAATAAGGAAGGGATAGGAAAAGAAAAAGAACGCAAGGTGTTTCCGAGCTAACTCGCCTCTCTCTCTCTCTCTCTCTCTCTCTCTCTCTCCTCCTCTCTCTCTCGTCTTCTCCTGCGCAAAATCCCACTCAGGCAAGTTCGCCACACACAAACACAAGGTACATGAACAAGAACAAAAGGTTAAAGAAAATCCACAAAATATAAGAAGAGAAAAAAAAATAAGAAAAAAAAAAACTCAAAAATACACTTACGTCTTCGTATGACCGTAAACCGAATTCACATACACCGCAAACATGCGCGAACTGCGAAACACTTTAATATGTCGAAAACTAAACTTTTTCTCCCCCCGTTTTTTTTTTTGAAACACCTTTATTCCGTAATCTCAAGAAATCAACTGACTTGGCTTGGGAGAGGAAGACTGTCTGAGGAACAGCTTCTCTCTGTCGAATCAGCAGTAATGACCCTGAGTTGCCTGTGACATGATTAATAACCCTTTTTCCTATCAAAATAAAAACAAAACCCCCTATTTCTAACTGGTCACCAGTCCCTTCGGAGCGTACCTACAGCTTGAAAAATATAAAATAAACCTTTACGCTGCCACCGCTACTGTATCCCCCCCTTATTCCCTAAACTACACAAACTGGGAACTCTTACCTGTTGCCAACTGTGCCCTGTCTGTAAGATGTCACGAGGCTTATTAAGACTGCGTAAATATAAAAATACTATTTATTTCCCAAAGCAATTGGTTATAACAAAGAACAAAATTATTAACAAGTCATAATGGCATAAACACCTAAATCTACCCATAAAGAAACCAGTAAGATAACATTCTACCATCCTGACTAAGGTTACACTCTCAAACCACAAAAAGTCATATTGTCTAGTATTAGTCAGGTTAGAGAATCCCGTTTCTAATCAACCATGGAATCGGACCCATCTGTAATAAAGATAATAGTTATAAAAAACATATCCCCCACATCACTCTTTTCAAAGTATTTACGTAAAGAGAGTATTTTCACACTTCTCTCTCTTTTCCAAAAGGTAACAGTTTTTCTAAGTTTTTATAGAATGTGTCCTACCTTTTCGATGGGCATTTTCTCCCGACACTCGGAGCAACCACATGCTGTTATCTCTTTTGCACAAAGAATGTGTCTTCCCAGGTACCCTGAACCAGTAGGCCTGTAATACGCGTACAAACGAATGCACATGCCTCGCAAACGGGGAACGACCTCTGAGACAAGTTGCTTGTTCAGCAAATACCTTTTTCTCCAATATGAACTAGCAGCGTACCACCCCTTGTCTCTAGGCGAGTAGAGCTATGTGACTTTATCATTATATAAAACACTTTAAACATATTATTAGCCATTCCCCCTCTTTTCACCTCTTAAGATATATATATATATATATATATATATATATATATATATATTATATATATATATATATATATATATATATATATGTGTATATCAATTCAGCTACAAATGTCCTTTAATCTCTAAATTCACTTTACCTCCCGATGTATATCAATGCAAGCTACAAATGTCCTTTAATATCTAAATTCACTTTACCTCCCAAATGATATATTTTCATATAGTACCGAAGGGGAATTTTTTAGTTGAATAATAATTTCATCCCCCCACCCATGGGATCAAACCACCGTCCAAGTGGACGGGGACGAAATCAGGACAGTCAGTGACGCTATCCAATCAGCCAACAGAGACGCTATAAGTTCATATCGATTCTGACCTTACAAATCACCCTCGATCTCGGTGATTTTGTAATTAGAAAAAAAATCGATATGAAACCCGTCTACCATGTTGGCCCAATTCGACGTGTTTGACAGCACGTAGCCTTTTTGTTATGAATAATTATCACATCGAACCTGTGATCCATTTTATTATATCAATTCAAGCTACAAATGTCCTTTATATCTAAATTCACTTTACCTCCCAAATGATATATTTTTCATATATGTACCGAAGGGGAAATTTTTTAGTTGATTATAATTTCATCTCCCCCCCATGGGATCGAACCACCGTCCAAGTGGACGGGGACGGAAAATCCAAACGGGACAGTCAGTGACGCTATCCAATCAGCCAAACAGAGACGCTATAAGTCATATCGATTCTGACCTTACAAATCACCCTCGATCTCGGTGCTTTTGTAATTAGAATCGATATGAAACCCCGTCTACCATGTTGGCCAATTCGAGCGTTTGACAGCACGTAGCCTTTTGTTATGAATAATTATCACATTGAACCGTGATCCATTTATATATCAATTCAAGCTACAAATGTCCTTTAATATCTAAATTCACTTTACCTCCCCAAATGATATATTTTCATATATGTACCGAAGGGGAATTTTTTAATTTGATAATAATTTCATCCCCCATGGGATCGAACCACCGTCCAAGTGGACGGGGACGAAATCAGGACAGTCAGTGACGCTATCCAATCAGCCAACAGAGACGCTATAAGTTCATATCGATTCTGACCTTACAAATCACCCTCGATCTCTGTGCTTTTGTAATTAGAATCGATATGAAAACCCCGTCTACCATGTTTGGCCAATTCGAGTGTTTGACAGCACGTAGCCTTTTTGTATGAATAATTATCACATCGAACCGTGATCCATTTATATATCATTCAAGCTAACAAATGTCCTTTTAATATCTAAATTCACTTTACCTCCCAAATGATATATTTTCATATATGTACCGAAGGGGAATTTTTTAGTTGATAATAATTCATCCCCCCACCCCCATGGGATCGAACCACCGTCCAAGTGGACGGGGTGGGACGAAATCAGGACAGTCAGTGACGCTATCCAATCAGCCAACAGAGACGCTATAAGTTCATATCGATTCTGACCTTACAAATCACCCTCGATCTCGGTGCTTTTGTAATTAGAATCGATATGAAACCCCGTCTACCATGTTGGCCAATTCGAGCGTTTGACAGCACGTAGCCTTTTGTTATGAATAATTATCACATCGAACCGTGATCCATTTATATATCAATTCAAGCTACAAATGTCCTTTAATATCTAAATTCACTTTACCTCCCAAATGATATATTTTCATATATGTACCGAAGGGGAATTTTTTAGTTGATAATAATTTCATCCCCCCATGGGATCAAACCACCGTCCAAGTGGACGGGGACGAAATCAGGACAGTCAGTGGACGCTATCCAACTCAGCCAACAGAGACACTATAAGTTCATACCGATTCTGACATTACAAATCACCCTCGATCTCGGTGCTTTTGTAATTAGAATCGATATGAAACCCCGTCTACCATGTTGGCCAATTCGAGTGTTTGACAGCACGTAGCCTTTTGTTATGAATAATTATCACATCGAACCGTGATCCATTTATATATCAATTCAAGCTACAAATGTCCTTTAATATCTAAATTCACTTTACCTCCCAAATGATATATTTTCATATATGTACCGAAGGGGAATTTTTTAGTTGATAATAATTTCATCCCCCCATGGGATCGAACCACCGTCCAAGTGGACGGGGACGAAATCAGGACAGTCAGTGACGCTATCCAATCAGCCAACAGAGACGCTATAAGTTCATATCGATTCTGACCTTACAAATCACACCCTCGATCTCGGTGCTTTTGTAATTAGAATCGTTATGAACCCCGTCTACCATGTTGGCCAATTCGAGCGTTTGACAGCACGTAGCCTTTTGTTATGAATAATTATCCACATCGAACCGTGATCCATTTATATATCATTCCAAGCTACAAATGTCCTTTAATATCTAAATTCACTTTACCTCCCAAATGATATATTTTCTATATGTACCGAAGGGGAATTTTTTTTAGTTGATAATAATTTCATTTCCCCCCATCCCCCATGGGATCGCAACCACCGTCCAAGTGGACGGGGACGAAATCAGGACAGTCAGTGACGCTATCCAAATGATATGAAAATATATCATTTGGGAGGTAAAGTGAATTTAGATATTAAATGACATTTGTAGCTTGAATTGATATATAAATGGATCACGGTTCGATGTGATAATTATTCATATATATATATTATATATATATATATATATATATATATATATATATATATATATATATATATATATATAGATATATGATATATTGAACCGTGATATATATATATATATTATATTATATAAATGTCATATATCTATCATTTTATTCCCATTATATATATATATATATATATATATATATATATATATATTGTTCATAGGAGTTGTTTTTATTATACATAACTCTGAACCTTTTGTACTTCTATTTGTGTAAATCATATCGTTAGTGTCTTTACTCTTGTCACTGTATTTCAAAAGAATCGACATTGACAGGTGTAAATTCCTAATGAGGTATTGCAATTCCAGTGCTCTGGAATTAGTGGTATTTAACATAATTCCTTCCCGCGGATGATACATTGCCTTTACTAAAAATGATTGAACGTGCCAAGCTGATTGTATACTCTGTTCCCTGTGCTATTGGCGATTGTTCACGGCCTATGTTAAAGAAATGTAATTTTTGTTAATACCTATTATCGATACGCGATACTGCATCACGAACCTGATCTCTCAGAGGCAATAAAATCTTTAAATTTTCAGCCATTTCCCAGGACTGGAATTCTAAAATGGCGATAATAAGCAAATGACTGGAACTTTGACTTTTATATCTTATTATTTGTTTATTTTCATTTTTTTTTTCTTTGGTGTTTTTCTCTAGCGAGATTCAAAGGTTGTGGTTAGAGATATCCTTTGAATCTGTTGAAATGAAATCTCTGGAAGGCATCTGTCAATTTTCTTTCTACGTATATTTTATTTTTATTCACAGATATTTTTATTCCCAGGTATTTTATTTTTATTCGCAACCATCATTTTGAAATGGTTTTCTGTTTCTATCGTAAATGATTACTTGAACCAAACTGGCAATTTGTCTTTTCATATATATAAAATCCTAATTAATATCGTATGGGGTCACTTATATCATACCAGTCTTAAACGTTGGGCAGTATTTAATTTTCAAAACACATGTCATTTCTTATAAATGATTCAACCAAAAATATGAGTTAATAACAATTATTTGTAAACGCGTAAACATTCACTACCCAAAGGGCGTTCAAGCATAGGTACCCTTTTTGAATTTAAAGGAACGAGCATCAAATCGGTTAAGAAATATAATTAACTCTCCTTCATTCTTTCTTTCTCACTCCAAAGGAGGAGGAGGAGGAAGGAGGATGGAGGAGGGCAAGGGGGTGGGGGAGAGGGAGAAGGAGGAGGAGAGGAGGAGGACATCTCCACAGGCACATTACGGTGCTTAATGTGCCTCTTTGGCGATGAAATATGTAGAGAAAACCGTCTGAAATTTTGGGCATCCATAGAACTTCTGGAAGAAGTCGTTTCCAGTAATGCAGTTTCTTCCTGCAATTTTTCTTGGATATTTTGTGGGCGGGAGCTTGATTCTCTCTGTAAACTTCGCTCAGTTCTACTAACCATTTGTTAAGTGGTTGACTGATTGCTTGTGTCGCCTTGAAAACAATTGACGGATTTTTTTGAGAATGAATCATGTCGATGCTAAATAATTGACGTTATCCTCTTCAGCATCCAAAGCCTTGACCCCCATTTTCTGAATTATGCACAGAGTTAAGTTAAAACTGTGATAGTGACCTACAAATTTAGTTATTGGAACTGAAAAATTACTTATGTAATTGAAGAAACGCATTGAAAATGTTTAACGAAGGATGTTCTCGGTTGCAATAAAGTGGAGATATTCTCGAAGCTAAAATCTTAGACATGCCGGTTTTCTTACTGTTAACTCGAATGCCATGCTACTTTTTCATTTCAATAGTTAAAACGTATTACATGAATATTGACGAACGTCATTGGCACAAAGAGTATATGGTTAGTAATATAACGACGAAAAAATATGAACTTGTGAGAATTGCTCTTCATTCAAGTATAGTATTCACGTATCAGTTCATATTGATAAAACCACCTTCTCAAAATATATTCCAAAATTGTAATGTCTCACCTCTTTATTATTTCGGGGGTTATCGTTACACCTGGCATTTTTTTTTCTTTCTATTTCTCAGTCTTACCCTTTGGACGATGCGTGGTCTTGCTTTAGAGCGCCGACCTCGGAACTGTAAGGCAAAATTGATATATAACTTTTGTGATCCTTTACCGCTAGTATTTTGAGTTTTCTGCAAAAGAAAACTATTGTGGCTTCGTCTGCCCGTCCTCAATTTTTTTGTCCGCCCTCAGTTCTGGAGAAAAACTACCGAGGCTGGAAGACTACAAATTCCTATGTTGATCATCCACCCTCCAATCATCTAACATGGTCAATTGCAGCCCTCTAGTCTCTGTAGTATTTATATTATTTAAGGTTAAAGTTAGCCATGATCGTGCGTCTGGCAATAACATAAAACATGCCACTACTGGGTCGTGGTTAGAGTTTCGTGGGCCGCGGTTAATACAGCATTTTACTGAGACCACCAAAAGATGGATCTATTTTCTGTGGCCTTGTTTATAACGCTGTACAGAAAACTCGATTACCCCGAAGAAACTTCGACGCATTTTTTGCATGTTTTATTGGATTTCAGTTACCATTTCCAGTTATTGTATGTTTCATTGAAGGGAGATATATGAAGATAAAATATAAGAAGTGGAGGAAGTTCTTGTCTAAGTCCAGAATCTCGAAAAAAGTTATTAAATTTATTTGTTTGAAAATTCACTGTAGGAATCCCGCTCTATCAATGAAGCAAAGAACACAGGCGTAAAAAAATTACTAATTATTGTTTCATGCAGTGATTCTTAAACTGGGCACGCACCCCATGATAGGTCACTAGAAGCTTCCAAGGGGGGCGCAGGCAGGATTGCCAGAGGATGGCTTTTTTTTCTTTTTTTTATAAATAAATTGTGGTATTAATTGTAAAATTGCCAAAAAACGTTATCTCTACTTCCGTATGTTTTCTAATTATTATCTGAGAACAGCCCAAAAATTCAAAATATAAGTCAGTTTTCATTTCAAATTTTGTTTATGAATTGTCTTTTTTTTTTTTTTAGAATATTAAGATTTACCGGCGCTCTCAAATATACAACATATTGTTTATAGTTTATAGCCTGCAAAATTCCAGGGGGTAGGTGGGCGATCTGGTGGGCGTGGGATCTATACGTTATGCAGAGGGGGGTGGGTGGGAAGGTTTATGGGGCTGGGGTGGTGGGGGTGGGGGGCAGTGGAATGAGGAAACCACTTCAAGGAACAATGAATTAGCAGTTAACCCGTCCTATTTCTAACAGTATACTGCCCACCTCCATTTTCATTGCAGTTCGTAGCATTTGTTTTATTTGCATCCACTTTTTGAGTTCGTTGCTTTCCGAGATGTGGCGTCCTGATTAAAAGATAATTACGTGCCACCTAATTATTATGGAAGATTATATCAGACACTGTATTATGCTAGCTAATTACACGACAGAAAAAAGATTGATATTGTCCATTAAAATAATAGGTAATCACGTGGACCATAATAGCTGTATTGGATGATTAATGCAATGTCAACAAAGCGTTAATTATATGATGTTAATTTTAACTGAGGTGGGTTTCATTGTTTGAGAGGAAGCATCACTTTGAGTACATAATTCATTCTCAAGGCTTTGGTCCAAATTTTACATTGCGATTCTCCCAATATTCGATCTCATCTTACCAGGCGTCCAAAAACAAAGAGCCAGAGTTTAGGGAGGGTGAAAAGGGCATGGACCCCCTTAGGGGGGAGGAGCCGTACCTAGACATTACTTGAGGTTCTTTGCAGAGTGCCACAGGCCCTTAGCTGCAACCCATTTCGTTTCTTTTACTGTACCTCCTTGCATATTCTCTTTCTTCCATCTTACTTTCCACCCTCTCATAACAATTGATTCATAGCGCAACTGCTTTGAGGTTTTCCTCCTGTTACACCTTTCAAACCTACCTACTCTCAATCTCCCTTCGAGCGCTGAATGACTTCATACGTAGGTCCCAGTGCTTGGAACTTGTCCTAAATTATATCTTCAGTTCTATAATGGTACGGAGGTTATTTACCCGTTGTAAAAAGATGACTTTGATCTTGTGGAAAGAATGGAGGATAACTGGTGCTTGAGAACTGAGCTATTCAAAGGAGAATGGAATAAGGACAAGAGGTAGACGAAAAAAAAAAGTATTGGATAGATAAAGCAGACGAAGTGTTGAAATAGTTAAGCGCAAAGGCGTTGGAATTATGGAGGTGGGAGTGAAGTGTGTTTGTAGAGGGAAGCCGATGTTCTGTTGACGAGTCTTCTGTATATAGGGATAAGAAATAGTTAACGTTGTTAGATTTTGTACTTAAGAGTTCCTGGCAAGACACTTCTAAAGTTCAATAGTTGAAAGGTGAACCTGACCGCCATTTCCTTTTTTTATTTTTTTAAAACCACATTGTATAAGGATAAAAAGCTTTTTCTATGTATGTATGTATATATATACACATACACACGCTTTAAGCTACACATGTCCTTTAATATCTAATTCGCTCTACCAAGAATTCAGGAAGTACAGTGAAGCGCTGTCACCCACAAGGTTATATATATATATATATATATTATATATATATATATATATATATATATATATGTGTGTGTGTGTGTGTGTGTGTGTGTGTATGTATATGTATATATATATATATATATATATATATATATATATATATATTATATATATATATATATATATATATATATATAAATCTATATATATAGTGTGTGTGCATCACATTATATATACCACAAGTTAATGCAAATACAAAACCAAGTGTGATTCAAGTGATAACCAAACTAGATGAACCGGTAAAATTTTACACATATACATATGTGTATTTATATTTTGTCATTTTAAGGATTCTGATATCATACTGAGTGATGAACATACCATTGGTACCTATTTTTTGCAGTTATTCTCAGGGAAAAAGTATGATTGCCGGCGGCCATAGGGGAAGAAGTCCTGGAATGATAAACTTCTGACCGGATTGTTCAGGAAGTTTGCGATAGAAATTGGCCATAGACCAAATTTACATAGATACATGTAGAGAATAAAGTTGTAGACATGAAACAAAATATTGATCTGTTGTAATCGAAAAAGTTGTGACATGATGATTATTCATTAGGAGCTTGATGGCTTGCGCTATGCTGCGCTGGAACCTGGCGCTGCCCTTCATGTCTCCTCTACCCTTTCGATCCTCTACCTGCCCCGTCCCCACCCGTGGCGAACAAACAGGTTCCTCTATCTACTCCAGGGCGGATTTTAATATTTTTGCTATCAAATAGCCTCAAATAATGCTTTTATTTATTTATTATTTACCTTTTAGTTGACTCGATTCAAGGCATTAGACCTTTGCCCTTATCATTTATCTTTATTCAAAACTTTCTTTCTCTTTCTCAGTGATAGATTCACAGCCGTTTAGACTTAGGTATACAGTTACTTCTGTCAGTCGTACTACGCTAGTTTGAAAGTTAACTTTTTTTAAACCCCACTGCTTTTTATCCTCTATTTACAAAAAATAATTTGTAAAGAATGCAACGTTATTTTTAAAAAAATAATTTGTAGAGAACGCAACGTTATTCTTTTCAAATTCATCTGTAAAGAATGCAACGTTATTTAAAAAAAATCATTTGCAAAGAATACAACGTTATTCTTTTAAAATTGATTTGTAAAGAATGCAACGTTATATTTTTTTTAAATTATTTTGTAAAGAATGCAACGTTATTTTTTTAATTCATTTGAAAGAATGCTACGTTATTTTAAAAAAAATTGATTTCTAAAGAATGAAACATTATGATTTAAAAATTCATTTGTAATGAATGTAACAGTATTTTTGAAAATTCGTTTGTAAAGAATGTTACATTATTTATTTGCAAATTCATTTGTAAAGAAAGTAACATTATTTTTTAAAAATTCATTTGTAAAGAATGCCACGTTATTTTTAAAATACATTTGTAAAGAAGGCAATATTATTTTTTAAAAATTTATCTGTAAAGAATGCAGCATTATTTAAAATTCGTTTGTAAAGAATGCTACGAAGTTTGTAAACGAAATTAATATTTTATCGGCACATGGACTGGAAAGATGGGGTCTACGTTAGAATTGCCATAATTCGGAAGAGCAAAGAACTCATAAAACTTCACTGGAGACATTCGAGATCCGGGAGTGACAATAGGAAAAGGACTGGTGGAGACCATTGTTGCCAACTGTAGGGTAATTGCCCTACGCGTAGGGTAATATGGGCAAAATCTTAAGACAGCAGGGAAATATTTTCAAGTGTAGGGTAATTGTAACAAGGTAGGTTTAGATCAGTATGCTTATTAGTATTCATGATATTGCTTACAAACATAATCTAAAGATATTATTATCATAGCCGCAGAGTGTTGGGTCCTTTTCAGTTATGTAGGGTAATTTCTCGTCTCCTGTAGGGGGCGTAGGGTTAGAGGGGTTGGCATCACTGCCGGAGACCAGAGGAACCTGGGTGTCGCTGGGCACGAGCCCCTAGCTCGGAAGACTGCTCAATTTAACGATCAATACCAGATCGTCACATTATCATAGACGGTAGGGAGCAGTTAATCAAGCGTCCCGACATTTTGGCATTGGAATAGGTTATAGAATTTTTGCCCAACTGCTGGGACCTATGTGGTCATTCAGCGCCGAAACGGAAATTGATAGACGAAAAATTTTAAAGGTGCAACCGGAGGAAAACCGCATCGTTGCACAATAAAACAATTGTTAGGAGAGAGTGGAAAGTAAGTTGCAAGAAAGAGAATTTTGAAAAGAGGTACAATAAAAGGAATGGAAGGTGTTGCAGCTGTGGGGAGAAGGGACGCTGCAGAATACCTTAAGTAATGCCTACGGTGCACTGCATAAGGGGCACTGACGGAACTACCTTCTTACGAGGGTCGGCGTCAATAACCTCGTCGTTGCGACGCCAGCAAGAAATAATTAATCAATCAATCCTCTGAGGGTCGATTAAGGGTCATTTTCGTTTTAAACGATGAGGTCATTAACTTTTCTTCAACCTGTTTGTGATGCTTAAGAGCTAAATTGCCGCCGATTGTATATGACACGTTTTACCGTAGTGTGGACGCATCCTAATGGCATCATCAACAAAGGCTTCCTGTTTACATATTGGCGGAAACGTCTGGGTGATCAAGATTTAAGCTCCTTGTGTGTGTGTGTGTGTGTGTGTGTTCTTGTTCGCGCTGATAATATTAGGATTTTTCTATGATAACAACTATGGCCGGAAATAAAGTCACAGGAAGAAAGTCACAATTCTGGCTAGGAAAAAAAAGTCAGGAAAAAAGTCACGATTTTGGCTAAGAAAAAAAGTCAGGAAAAAAGTCACAATTCTGGCTAAGAAAAAAAGTCAGGAAAAAAGTCAAATTAATTTATGGTGGCCGATAATGAAGTCACTGGGAAAAATTCGCAATATTATGAAGGTCATTATCTTTATGATATTTACAGTCTTTTGTTTGTTTTTACGCTAAATCCCCAACGTGCTTGTAATAAACACGACGTCGCAAACGTGGATACATATCGGTTTTAAACCCTTTGTGGTCACTGTCTAGGAAAGATTAATGTGACTTTTTCTTCCTGTGACTATTTTCTGTGAATATTTTACCTGTGGCTTTTCCATGGATTCGATAACAACTTGACTTGCGTCTCTTGCAAAATCCTTCTTCGTTTATGTCTCACTGGAAGTTATCTTTCAAATTGCAGGAGGACTTTGGCCGCATGGAGGAAGAGGTAAGTTCTGTTAAGACTTTAGTCACTAAAGTATTAACAGAACTTCAAGTTTAGCGCTTACTCGCTACCGGCATGACATGGAGTTGTCAGTACTATTATACGAGATATGGATGTGTGTATGACAGTATACAAGTACGTAAGTATTAGGTTTGTTACCTTAATACCATGAATACGTACATCAGTTCTGACAAGACATATGCTTAGAACCATTTCCATCATACTTGATTCATAGGTGCAATAAATGCAAATGTATGCGCGAAAAGAAAAGCCCTCATTAGGGAAAGGTGAAGGCTCCCCCCGCCCCCACCAGTTATTTACGTAGCCGCAGGTGGCGGATTCTTGAATCGTAATATCAGACGGTACAAACTTTCCCTCGGCAATGACAATCAGAGTTCATTTACAGATTCATTAAATCGAAAGTCACTTCATTAAAACTTTTCTCCTGTGTAGCCGAGGCATTTTGGCTCCTGTCGAAGTTTCGGGGGGGAATTTCGACCTGTTGTCGATAAATCGATGTGACTTTTGTTAACTCGTTCCAAGCAGGACTCGCCTCCTTTCCCAAGGAGTCGAATATTCTTCCGGAATTTATCATTATTTTTAGATCGCAAGTTTTCTCCGGAACGCAAAATATACCAGGAACATACGGACGTCACGGTCGCAAATGCCTGTCTCTAGATTATTAAGACAATGACCTATTTGTAAGATAAGAGTAAACGACAATTTCAAGTCACATACAATCGAATAGGGATATCACGAATTGTAAGAATTTTATAAGAAAATTGTAATATTTCACATGCCTTCCGTTTACTAACCTGGAAGCATAGGCTTTTCTGCATATCTATTTTTTTTTTAATTTAATGTTCATCATTCGTTTAGTACAGTAAGTTCCAAAACTGAAGCGGCAGATTTCAGAGGATTTCGTTCGAAATTCACTAACTGGCAACTACAACTCGTAGCTGAAAATTTTATTTTCTACAGTGAAAGCTCTATCAAGCAAAATAAAGCTAACATATGATGCACAAATATCAAATCTATGATATTTATAACAATCATAAGAAAAAATTACGGTAATAGTAATTATTTTAAAGTATAGTAATTATTTCAAACTATAGAAACGAAACAATTTGAAATTCTCGTTCAACACAGGGTCACCAACATTACCAATGTATATTTCGAGCAATGTGGAAACAAATATTTAATATCATAGTGTATTATCAATTATTTTAGCGAAGATGCATAAAACCATGCAAGTATCAATAGAATGTAAAGGGAAAATCTCCGCGACATTAAACATAATCAACCATGAATGCACCTAGATTCAATAGAGAAGTTGGGTGTGGTTGGTAGTTCTCATTCTAGCTTCTAGGAACGAGCATAAAACACCATCTTCGAGAAAGGCTAACTGCTGCTGCTGCTGCTAGTTACACAGTGTTGCCAAAACGCGGAGAAACGACCATAAGTGCGAAGATTAGAGTGGGAGTCTTTGAATGCAGAGCTGAGGTCTGCACTCCTCATGCATGCGGGGCTGTAGGTCCGCATATTATATTTATGCTATTAACTTTTCCATCAATAAAAGCTAATTTAGATTATAACTTTTTCATTAACCACACTACACATATTTAATATTTTTTAAAAAATACTAATATTGGAAAACGAACCATTCTCACTAGTCTTGAGTGTTTACGCGCCAATATCATTTAAGATGGTCATTAAGAACAGATTGTGACAAAAACAGATGACGTAACCCTCGTAATTATATATGTAGGTTAGTAAAATTTGGTTAATTTGTAAATTAATCTTAGGGCGAAGACTGACTAACATTAATGTAAACTGTCATGTTTAATGAGATTTTTTTTCTTTTTAGAAAATTGCAAATGTTAGGCAACTGCATTAATTGAAGTGATTCTTGAATCTGATTATAACCGAATAAGTTTCGGTATCATTACACAAGGAAGTGGATAACTATGATCGTGTATTTTCTTTATATTAATGTAGTTTGTTGCTGAAAATTGGACCAATTATGATGTGCTCTTTTCCAATTTTTTGAAACTCGTAGCCCTGAATAAGGCATTCGTTTGGCTTAGGATTGCCATATATATATATATATATATATATATATATATATATATATATATATATATATATATATATATATACCCATATCCATAAATCATGCATAATATGCTGTTGATTCTCCTGGGGAAATCTCTTCCCAAAATATCAGGATCATAAAAGGTGGTATAGACCTCCATGTTTAATATCCTGTTTTAAGCCTAGACCTATGTTATATATTAAGTTGTTTATCATCATTATTACTTCAGCAAAGGTTTTGATTTAACGTACTGCATATTACCTAAAGTGACAAATGTGGTTTAATAAAGAAAAGAAAGAACAAACTACCTATGAATATCGAAGGATTTATGGAGCTTGGCTAACTTACTCTGGGGAACGCAAGGAACTGAGTGAAAAGCAACCGGTCTTTTAGTAAAGAAATTCATTTCAGTGAAGTTTGTTATGACTTTCCACTTTTTGCTGAAAACTTTGAATAAATTTACTTGCCTGCGTTCACTTTCTAGCCTAATTTACGTATCAAATCATATAACAATCATAACTATAAAACAGTATACACACACACACACACACACACACACACACACACACACACACACACACACACACACATATATATATATATATATATATATATTATATATATATATATATATATATATATATATATGGAGTGTAATAAATCAGCTTCAAGACTGAACACTGTCCGCGTATCTCGTTCGATTCTAAATTTTACTCATCATTAAAGTTACGTCATGTTTCAAAAGATATGAAGCAACTGAATTTCGGAATGGGGAAAATCTAACTATAAAGGTTTAATCAGTAGACCCTACTCATATACTGGTAAAGATTAAATATAATATAACCAGGGTGGCTATTTCATCTAGTTAGTGTAGCAAAATAACATTGCTTGGCAACCTGTATTACACCTCCCGGTGCGGAGTTAGTTTATCGGTGATGTGCGGACTTTGCGGCAACCCTGGGCCTGCTACCTTCAGGTGACTAGGCCTAGTTCCGGGCATTGCAAGGCTTACAATGCAGGGCCACTGTCTGTTATTGAGGCAAAGATAGAACCTTCAGGGCCGATACCAAGACCTGTCCTTGGACCTGGGAAACAGACTCGCTTTACAAAAAATAAGAAAGACGGTCGCAAGCAACCAGAACACCCGTACTTTCACCACCTGGTTAAGGAACATAGCATACTAGAAGCGTTAGACTGCTTCCCTCTGCGAGCCGTGTTTCTAGATGATCTAGAAATCCGACCAGTTGTTCGCATAACAGAGTTTTTCTACAAGTAGAATCTCCATTAAGGAACAGAGCATACTAGAAGCGTTAGACTGCTTCCCTCTGCGAGCCTTTTTTCTAGATGATCTAGAAATCCGACCAGTTGTTCACATAACGGAGGTATTCTTCAAGTAGAATCTCCATTAAGGAACATAGCATACTAGAAGCGGTGGACTGCTTCCCTCTGCGAGCAGTGTTTCTAGATGATCTAGAAATCCGACCAGTTGTTCGCATAACAGAGGTATTCTTCAAGTAGAATCTTCATTAAGGAACATAACATACTAGAAGCAGTGGACTGCTTCCCTCTGCAAGCCGTGTTTCTAGATGATATAGAAATCCTACCAATCGTTTGCAAACATAATGTTTTCTAACAAGTTAGAATTTTCTCCCTTAAGGAACATAATACTAGAAGTGGGTCTGTTATGCTTCCCTCTGCAAGCAGTGTTTTCTAGATGAGTCTAGAATCCGACCAGTTGTTCACATAACAGAGTTTTCTACAATAGAATCTCCATTAAGGAACATAGCAGGGACTAGAAGTGTCCTAAGATGCTTCCCTGCTTCCAAGGCGTGGTTTTCTAGATATCTGAAATCCGTACCAGTTGTTCACATACAGAGTTTTTCTACAAGTGGGCATAATCTCCATTAAGAACATAGCATAACTAGAGTGGTCTATAAGGTGGCTTCCCTCTGCAAGCCGTCTAGATGGTCTAGAAAATCCGACCAGTTGTTCACATAACAAGAGTTTTTTCTACAAGTAGAAATCTCCATTAAGGGAACATAACATACTGAAGTGGTCTATATGCTTCCCTTCTGCAAGCCCGTGTTTTTCTCGATATCTCGAATTCCGAACCAGTTGTTCGCTTAACAGTTTTTCTACAAGTAGAATCTCATTTAAGGAACATAGCATACTAGAAGCGTTAGACTGCTTCCCTCTGCGAGCCGTGTTTCTAGATGATCTAGAAATCCGACAAGTTGTTTGCATAACAGTTTTTCTACAAGTAGAATCTCCATTAAGGAACATAGCATACTAGAAGCGGTCCAATTGCTTCCCTCTGCAAGCCGTTTTTCTAGATGATCTAGAAATCCGACCAGTTGTTCACATAACAGAGGTATTCTTCAAGTAGAATCTCCATTAAGGAACATAGCATACTAGAAGCGGTGGACTGCTTCCCTCTGCGAGCCGTGTTTCTAGATGATTTAGAAATCCGACCAGTTGTTCGCATAACAGATGTTTTCTATAAGTAGAATTTCCATCAGGAACATAGCATACTAGAAGCGGTGGACTGCTTCCCTCTGCAAGCCGTGTTTCTGATGATCTAGAAATCCGACCAGTTGTTGCATAACAGAATTTTTTCTACAAGTAGAATCTCCATTAAGGAACATAGCATACTAGAAGCGGTGGACTGCTTCCCTCTGCGAGCCGTATTTCTAGATGATCTAGAAATCCGACCAGTTGTTCGCATAACAGAGGTATTCTTCAAGTAGAATCTCCATTAAGGAACATAGCATACTAGGAGCAGTAGACTGCTTCCTTCTGCGAGCCGTGTTTCTAGATGATCTAGAAATCCAACCAGTTGTTCGCATAACAGAGGTATTCTTCAAGTAGAATCTCCATTAAGGAACATAGCATACTAGAAGCAGTAGTCTGCTTCCTTCTGCGAGCCGTGTTTCTAGATGATCTAGAAATCCGACCAGTTTTTCGCTTAACAGTTTTTCTACAAGTAGAATCTCCATTAAGGAACATAGCATACTAGAAGCGTTAGACTGCTTCCCTCTGCATGCCGTGTTTCTAGATGATCTAGAAATCCGACCAGTTGTTCACATAACAGAGGTATTCTTCAAGTATAATCTCCATTAAGGAACATAGCCTACTAGAAGCAGTGGACTGCTTCCCTCTGCAAGCCGTGTTTCTAGATGATCTAGAAATCCGACGAGTTGTTCGCATAACAGATGTTTTCTACAAGTAGAATCTCCATTAAGGAACATAGCATACTAGAAGCGGTGGACTGCTTCCCTCTGCAAGCCGTTTTTCTAGATGATCTAGAAATCCGACCAGTTGTTTGCATGACAGAGTTTTTCTACAAGTAGAATCTCCATTAAGGAACATAGCATACTAGAAGCAGTAGACTGCTTCCCTCTGCGAGCCGTGTTTCTAGATGATGTAGAAATCCGACCAGTCATTCACATAACAGAGTTTTTCTACAAGTAGAATCTCTATTAAGGAACATAGCATACTAATAGCAGTAAACTGCTTCCTTCTACGAGCCGTATTTCTAGATGATCTAGAAATCCGACCAGTTGTTCGCATAACAGATGTTTTCTACAAGTAGAATCTCCATTAAGGAACCTAGCATACCAGAAGCGTTAGACTGCTTCCCTCTGTGAGCCGTTTTTCTAGATGATCTAGAAATCCGACCAGTTGTATGCATAAAAGAGTTTTACTACAAGTAGAATCTCTATTAAGGAACATAGCATAATAGAAGCGGTGGACTGTTTCCCTCTGCGAACCGTGTTTCTAGATGATCTAGAAATCCGACCAGTTGTTCGCATAACAGAAGTATTCTTCAAGTAGAATCTCCATTAAGGAACATAGCATACTAGAAGCAGTGGACTGCTTCCTTTTGCGAGCCGAGTTTCTAGATGATCTAGAAATACCAACCAGTTGTATGCATAACAGAGGCATTCTTCAAGTACAATCTCCATTAAGGAACATAGCATACTAGAAGCGGTGGACTGCTTCCCTCTGCGAGCAGTGTTTCTAGATGATCTAGAAATCCGACCAATTGTTCGCATAACAAAGGTATTCTTCAAGTAGAATCTCCATTAAGGAACATAGCATACTAGAAGCAGTGGACTGTTTCCCTCTGCGAGCCGTGTTTCCAGATGATCTAGAAATCCGACCCGTTTGATCGCATAACAGAGGTATTCTTCAAGTAGAATCTCCATTAAGGAACATAGCATACTACAAGCAGTGGACTGCTTCCTTTTGCGAGCCGTGTTTCTAGATAATCTAGAAATCCGACCAGTTGTTCGCATTACAGAGGTATTCTTCAAGTAAAATCTCCATTAAGGAACATAGCATACTAAAAGCAGTTGACTGCTTCCTTCTGCAAGCCGTGTTTCTAGATGATCTAGAAATCCGACCAGTTTTTCGCAAGACAGAGGTATTCTTCAAGTAGAATCTCCATTAAGGAACATAGCATACTAGAAGCAGTGGACTGCTTCCTTCTGCGTGCCGTGTTTCTAGATGATCTAGAAATCCGACTAGTTGTTTGCATAAAGTTTTTCTACAAGTAGAATCTCCATTAAGGAACATAGCTTACTAGAAGCGGTCCAACTGCTTCCCTCTGCGAGCCGTGTTTCTAGGTGATCTAGAAATCCGACCAGTTGTTCGTGCATAACCGAGGTATTCTTCAAGTAGAATCCCCATTAAGGAACATAGCATACTAGAAGCGGTGGACTGCTTCCCTCTGCGAGCCGTGTTTCTAGATGATCTAGAAATCTGACCAGTTTTTCGCTTAACAGTTTTTCTACAAGTAAAATCTCCATTAAGGAACATAGCATACTAGAAGCGTTAGACTGCTTCCCTCTGCGAGCCGTGTTTCTAGATGATCTAGAAATCCGACCAGTTGTTCGCATAACAGAGGTTTTCTACAAGTAGAATCTCCATTAAGGAACATAGCATACTAGAAGCGGTCCATCTGCTTCCCTCTGCAAGCCGTATTTCTAGATGATCTAGAAATCCGACCAGTTGTTCACATAACAGAGGTATTCTTCAAGTAGAATCTCCATTAAGGAACATAGCATACTAGAAGCAGTGGACTGTTTCCTTCTGCGAGCCGTGTCTCTAGATGATCTAGAAATCTGACCAGTTGTTCACTTAACAGTTTTTATACAAGTAGAATCTCCATTAAGGAACATAGCATACTAGAAGCGTTAGACTGCTTCCCTCTACGAGCCGTGTTTCTAGATGATCTAGAAATCCGAAAACAGTTGTTTAATTTGCATAACAGAAATAGTTTTCTACAGATATAACTCATTCATTAAGGAACAATAGAACTAGAAAGCCGGTGGACGAAGGCGGTGGGAACTGCTTCCCTCGGCGAGCCGTGTTTCTAGATGGTCTAGAAATCCGACCAGTTGTTCACATAACAGAGATATTCTTCAAGTAGAATCTCCATTAAGGAACATAGCATACTAGAAGCGGTCCAACTGCTTCCCTCTGCGAGCTGTGTTTCTAGGTGATCTAGAAATCCAACCAGTAGTTTGTGCATAACCGAGGTATTCTTCAAGTAGAATCTCCATTAAGGAAACTAGCATACTAGAAGCAGTGGACTGCTTCCCTTTGCGAGCCGTGTTTCTAGTTGATCTAGAAATCTGACCAGTTGTTCGCATAACAGAGGTATTCTTCAAGTAGAATCTCCATTAAGGAACATAGCATACTAGAAGCAGTAGACTGCTTCCCTCTGCGAGCCGTTTTTCTAGATGATCTAGAAATCCGACCAGTTGTTTGTATAACAAAGTTTTTCTACAAGTATAATCTCCATTAAGGAACATAGCATACAAGAAGCAGTCCAATTGCTTCCCTCTGCAAGCCGTTTTTCTAGATGACCTAGAAATCCGAGCAGTTGTTCACATAACAGAGGTATTCTTCAAGTAGAATCTCCATTAGGGAACATAGCATACTAGAAGCGTTAGACTGCTTCCCTCTGCGAGCCGTGTTTTTAGATGATCTAGAAATCCGACCAGTTGTTCGCATAACAGATGTTTTCTACAAGTAGAATCTCCATTAAGGAACATAGCATACTAGAAGCAGTGGACTGCTTCCCTCTGCGAGCCGTTTTTCTAGATGATCTAGAAATCCGACCAGTTGTTTGTATAACAAAGTTTTTCTACAAGTATAATCTCCATTAAGGAACATAGCATACAAGAAGCAGTCCAATTGCTTCCCTCTGCGAGCCGTTTTTCTAGATGATCTAGAAATCCGACCAGTTGTTCACATAACAGAGTTTTTCTACAAGTAGAATCTCCTTTAAGGAACATAGCATACTAGAAGCAGTAGACTGCTTCCCTCTGAGAGCCGTGTTTCAAGATGATCTAGAAATCCGACCAGTTGTTCGCATAACAGTAGTTTTCTGCAAGTAGAATCTCCATTAAGGAACATAGCATACTAGAAGCGGTCCAACTGCTTCCCTCTGCGAGACGTTTTTCAAGATGATCTAGAAATCCGACCAGTTGTTCATATAACAGAGATTTTCTTCGAGTAGAATCTCCATTAAGACACATACCATACTAGAAGCAGTGGATTGCTTCCCTCTACGAGCAGTGTTTCTAGGTGATCTAGAAATTCAACCAGTTGTTCGCATAACAGAGGTATTCTTCAAGTAGAATCTCCATTAAGGAACATAGCATACTAGAAGCGTTAGACTGCTTGCCTCTGCGAGCTGGGTTTCTAGATGATTAAGAAATCCGACCAGTTGTTCGCATAACAGAGGTATTCTTCAAGCAAATCTCCATTAAGGAACATAGCATACTAGAAACAGTGGACTGCTTCCCTCTGTGAGCCGATTTCCTAGATAATCTAGAAATCCGACCAGTTGTTTGCGTAACAAAGTTTTTCTACAAGTAGAATCTCCATTAAGGAACATAACATACCAGAAGCAGTGGAGTGCTTCCCTCTGCGAGCCGTGTTTCTAGATGATCTAGAAATCCGACCAGTTGTTCACATAACAGAGGTATTCTTCAAGTAGAATCTCCATTAAGGAACATAGCATACTAGAAGCGTTAGACTGCTTCCCTCTGCGAGCCGTGTTTCTAGATGATCTAGAAATCCGACCAGTTGTTCACTTAACAGTTTTTCTACAAGTAGAATCTCCATTAAGGAACATGGCATACTAGAAGCAGTGGACTGCTTCCCTCTGCGAGCCGTGTTTCTAGATGATCTAGAAATCCGACCAGTTGTTCGCTTAACAGTTTTTCTACAAGTAGAATCTCCATTAAGGAACATAGCATACTAGAAGCGTTAGACTGCTTCCCTCTGCGAGCCGTGTTTCTAGATGATCTAGAAATCCGACCAGTTGTTTGCATAACAGTTTTTCTACAAATAGAATCTCCATTAAGGAACATAGCATACTAGAAGCGGTACAATTGTTTCCCTCTGCAAGCCGTTTTTCTAGATGATCTAGAAATCCGACCAGTTGTTCACATAAGAGAGGTATTCTACAAGTAGAATCTCCATTAAGGAACATAGCATACTACTAGAAGCGGTGGACTGCTTCCCTCTGCGAGCCGTGTTTCTAGATGATCTAGAATTCCGACCAGTTGTTCGCTTAACAGTTTTTCTACAAGTAGAATCTCCATTAAGGAACATAGCATACTAGAAGCGTTAGACTGCTTCCCTCTGCGAGCCGTGTTTCTAGATGATCTAGAAATCCGACAAGTTGTTTGCATAACAGTTTTTCTACAAGTAGAATCTCCATTAAGGAACATAGCATACTAGAAGCGGTCCAATTGCTTCCCTCTGAAACAAGTTTTTCTAGATGATCTAGAAATCCGACAGTTGTTCACATAACAGTTCAAGAGAATCTCCATTAAGGAAACATTAGCATACTAGAAGCGGTTAGGACTGGCTTCCCCTGCGAGCGGGTTGTTTAGATGGATCTAGAAATCGCCAAGTTGTTTGCATAACAGTTTTTCTTACAAGTAAGAATTTCCATTAAGGAACAAGCATACTTAGAAGCCCGCGTCCAATTGCTTCCCTCTGGCAACCGTTTTTCTGAGAATGGAATCTAGAATCCGGAACCAGTGTTCACATAACCAGAGGGTATTCGTCAAGTAGAATCTCCATTAAGTAACATAGCATACTAGAAGCGGTGGACCGCTTCCCTCTGCGAGCCGTGTTTCTAGATGATTTAGAAATCCGACCAGTTGTTCGCATAACAGATGTTTTCTATAAGTAGAATTTCCATTAGGAACATAGCATACTAGAAGCGGTGGACTGCTTCCTTCTGCAAGCCGTGTTTCTAGATGATCTAGAAATCCGACCAGTTGTTTGCATAACAGAATTTTTCTACAAGTAGAATCTCCATTAAGGAACATAGCATACTAGAAGCGGTGGACTGCTTCCCTCTGCGAGCCGTATTTCTAGATGATCTAGAAATCCGACCAGTTGTTCGCATAACAGAGGTATTCTTCAAGTAGAATCTCCATTAAGGAACATAGCATACTAGGAGCAGTAGACTGCTTCCTTCTGCGAGCCGTGTTTCTAGATGATCTAGAAATCCAACCAGTTGTTCGCATAACAGAGGTATTCTTCAAGTAGAATCTCCATTAAGGAACATAGCAACTAGAAGCAGTAGTCTGCTTCCTTCTGCGAGCCGTGTTTCTAGATGATCTAGAAATCCGACCAGTTGTTCGCTTAACAGTTTTTCTACAAGTAGAATCTCCATTAAGGAACATAGCATACTAGAAGCGTTAGACTGCTTCCCTCTGCGAGCCGTGTTTCTAGATGATCTAGAAATCCGACCAGTTGTTTGCATAACAGAATTTTTCTACAAGTAGAATCTCCATTAAGGAACATAGCATACTAGAAGCGGTGGACTGCTTCCCTCTGCGAGCCGTATTTCTAGATGATCTAGAAATCTGACCAGTTGTTCGCATAACAGAGGTATTCTTCAAGTAGAATCTCCATTAAGGAACATAGCATACTAGGAGCAGTAGACTGCTTCCTTCTGCGAGCCGTGTTTCTAGATGATCTAGAAATCCAACCAGTTGTTCGCATAACAGAGGTATTCTTCAAGTAGAATCTCCATTAAGGAACATAGCATACTAGAAGCAGTAGTCTGCTTCCTTCTGCGAGCCGTGTTTCTAGATGATCTAGAAATCCGACCAGTTGTTCGCTTAACAGTCTGTTTTCACAAGTAGAATCTCCATTAAGGAACATAGCATACTAGAAGCGTTAGACTGCTTCCCTCTGCGAGCCGTGTTTCTAGATGATCTAGAAATCCGACCAGTTGTTCACATAACAGAGGTATTCTTCAAGTATAATCTCCATTAAGGAACATAGCATACTAGAAGCAGTGGACTGCTTCCCTCTGCGAGCCGTGTTTCTAGATGATCTAGAAATCCGACCAGTTGTTCGCATAACAGATGTTTTCTACAAGTAGAATCTCCATTAGGGAACATAGCATACTAGAAGCGGTGGACTGCTTCCCTCTGCGAGCCGTGTTTCTAGATGATCTAGAAATCCGACCAGTTGTTCGCTCAACAGAGACTTTCTACATGCAGAATCTCCATAGAGGAACAGAGCAATAATAGAAGGTGTCTAGGGGATTTTTAGACTGTCCTGGCTACCCCTGTGGTTTCTATTGTAGGTCTGGTATCTTTCTTGCTGCTTCTAACAGTTTCACTAACTTGGGGACGGTTGGGCGAAGTCTTGGGTTCTCGTTCTTCGCCATGTTTATAATTTCCTCGTAGTGCGGTGGGATGTGATCAGTGAAGGCATAGATCGTATCTTCAATAAGACATCCCATGGAATATACGTCCCCAGAGGGCTGCGCCGGCGCACCTTCCGTGTACTCAGGCGGGTAGATGGAATCTGAAAAATTCGGATATAGCTCGATTTCCTTTTTCCTTTCCACAGCTATTCCGAAGTCGATTATCCTGGGCTTCACCTGTTTCTTGCCCTTGCCTTCTGTTACGTGGACCATGACGTTATCCGTTTTCAAATCCACATGGATGTAACCTGCCAAGTGGATCTGGTGCAGCTCCCTTGCAATGTCCGGAAGGATGCCCAAAGCAAGGGAAGGAGAGTTCTTCGAGTCGTTTATAAACGAGAGGAACTCTTCCCCAGCGCAATACTCCATGAGGATAGCTGCTGGTTTGCTACAGGTGCCAAACAGCAGAGGAGCACCTCCTGTGCCATTGAGGGCCTGAAGAACCTTCGCTTCCTTTCTGAAAGCCGCTTTCACACTCCACAGGCGTGAATTGGCCACCTTTAGGACGGCTACCTCTCCCTTGTGGACGACCTTGTAAGCAGTTCCGTAGGTCCCCGCGCCCAGCTCCTTTCCTTCCTTGAGGAGCTCGGCAACCTCAGCCTCACTCATCGTTATGGCTTCTGTCTTCCGCGTGTCCTTCTGATTTTGGGGCCCTTTCGCACCTTTCTTCGTTCTCTTCTTAGATTGCTTCTTCTGAGGCTCCTCTTTCTTCTTATTCTTCTCGGCCTGGTTCTTTGGAGCCTCCATTTTCTTCTGCTTCTTCTGTTTTTTTTCAGCCTGCTTCTTCGGAGGCTCTTCTTTCCCTTTTCTTTTCCCCAGCTTCTTCTGTTGAAGTTCGTCGGGGGAAATGTCCGTTCGCTCTCCTTTTGCTGCTTCTGCCTTTTTCTGTGCTTTTTCCTCAACTTTTTCATTTACCTTCTTCATTTTCTCCTCTTCAGCTGCTGCATTTTGGCCCGGCTTAGTTCTCTCGGCGGGGACACCATACACCTTGTGGATTCTGTCCACTGCGTTGGCCTTTGCCTGCCGAGGTAGCCTTTTCGGTGCCTTTGGTGGACTGCGAGGGGGAGGAGGGCTTCGGTCCGCCTTCCGTCTTTTGCTCAGGGGTTCCGTCTTGCCTGTGGCCTCCATTTTCCCCTGATCGACGGATGCAATCATTTCCTCGTCCTCCTCCAGCTTCCTCTTCTTTCCCTGACAGTCTTGTGGCCTTCTCTGGGAATTGTCCACAAACCTCTTCCTCAGAGCTACCACCTTTATCATACCTCCTCGCATTGCTTTCAGGGGAGGCCTTCGGGTAGGACTAGCAGTCACCGCTTCGTCTTCATCCTTCCTGAGTCTCATGTTGGACGGGGATGACTCCCCTCCGTCCTCCATCTTTCTCTTCATTCCCTCGGTGTTTCTCAGCACTCGAGGGAAACGATTCGCTGCTCTGTTCCTCACGTACCTCCTCTTCCATTTGCGGGGCACTGCTTTGGTCTTAGGGGCACAGAACGTAGTAATTTCCTCTTCCAAGTCCTTCGTCCTTGCCCGTTTGGTGTCGGGGTCTTTCGCTTCGGTCTCCTGGAACTTCCTCTTCATTCCTCTGCCGTCCTGCATAACAGTACTACTACAG
>NC_061097.1:23567480-23604980 GCF_015104395.2 Macrobrachium nipponense
TAACCACGTTTCTAGAGAAATGTTAAAACCAAACAGTGATCGTCTTTTCACGGAATTGAAGACTTCAGGGTGTTTTGAAACGCCCCTTCAAATATTGCGCTAAATTGTCATAACTGACAATATGTTCTTTCAATGGCTGAAGCCCAAGTTCTTCTGTGTGGTTTCTCAATTTTGTTATATTAGGAGCAATAACCAGACATAATTACATGGTTAATTAATTTTTTGTCGCTCCATGAACTTTAGGTACATCAAATTACAGTTTCTCATCTCTCTGATTTGCCGTAATATTAGTTTGCTATAATGATAAGAATTTATACCTATTTTCTACAATACAAAAAGACAGTGGGAAAACTCTCTGGCAAAGTGGAACTTACTAATTGTCTTAGGGTAATTCGACAGTTTATCTGTGTATGATTATCTCACTTTATGAAGCTTCGTATTAAAACAGTTTATTTGGTGAGCTACGGTTCTGAAATAACATAAATGCTGGTTTTAGTTTTCTGTACAAGAAAATGATTGACATGGCTATTTGTTTGTCCTTCTTCTCTTATCCTGTCCGACCCCAGATCTTAAAAATTACTGAGGCTAGAGGGCTGCAAATTGATATGTTGATCATCCACTCTCTAATCATCAAGCATACAAAATTGCAGCTCTCTAGCCACAATAGTTTTGATTTTATTTAAGATCTGGATGCGGATAAAGAAAGTGTGGACAAAGAAAGTTGGGACAGACAGACAAATGGTCACATTAATAATTTACTCTTACAGAAGAATAAAACCAGCATTTATGTTATCTCAAAACCGTAGCCCGACAAAATTAAATATTTCAGTACAAGGCTTCATGATCGTACCAACGACACATGCCACCACTGGGCCGTGGCTGAAAGTTTCATGGACCGCGGATGAGAGTTTTATGGGCAGTGGCTGTGAGTTTCAAGTAGCATTATGCGCTGTACAGAAAACTCGTTTTTTACTTGTTCATGGTTACAGAATATAAAAAGTGTGTTGTATGGGGAGGGGGGGGGGGGGGGGGGCCATCAACATTGTTACTGAAGGTCCCGCGCTTTGAATCGAAAGGATGGATAGGAATACGTGACGGAAATAACTTCTGATAGAAATTTCTACATTTCCAGCGTCCAGTTTTCGATGGAAGGCCCCCCTACCCGCAAAAAAAAAAAAAAAAAAAAAAAAAAAAAAAAAAAACTTTTGGAGGCTTAGGGTGCGAGCCACGGCGTCGATAATAGGTAAACACATTCCTAATTCTCAGCGAGAGAGGAGGGAATTCCAATCTATGTTACAAGACCTCTGTGACTGTTTCCAAGCCAACCCAGTAGCTCAAGAAGTTGATCATATAAATGCTTAGCAGTTTAGCCTATTATTCTGACCGTTGGTTTTATTAGTGTTAAAACTGATAGAGAGCAAACATTGCCAGAAAGAAGAGTAATAAGGGAAACTGTTCAAATGTGTCGCGTACTAAAGCCAGTTACATCAGTTACATGACTGCAAATAAAGAGTCAGTTGTTGGCCTTCATTACATTGTGGTTGGGACCATTTGAAAGGTGCTTCGTGTCGAATATTGCAAAGATGTTGAAAACAGCAGGCTGCATAGCGATTACACATTTGCTAAAGAATTGTATGTTCTTGGTCAAGACACTTGTGGGGGAGCGCCTCAGCGGCGTGGTCGGTATGGTGTTGGCGTGCCACCTCGTTGGCCACGAGTGCGATTCTCGGGCATGCCATTGATGTGTGAGCTATGTGTATTTCTGGTGATAGAAGTTCACTCTCGACGTGGTTCGGAGGTCACGTAAAGCCGTTGGTCCCGTTGCTGAATAACCGCTGGTTCCATGCAACGTAAAAACACCATACAAACAAACAAACAAACAAAACACTTGTGGGGACTTGTCTTCTTGTTCTGTTATTAAGAATTTTGATGGTACATTCTAGAGTGTTAAAGGGGAGATAGCATGTAAGGTGGCCTCCCGTCTGGATGTCCATCATGTCAACCAAGAATAACTGTATGCCAGAGGCCTTCTGTTTTGACTGGGCATCTGTGGCCTGGACAAGCTGTTTGCGAGATGGGTACCATGAATGGCGACATAGGAAGAAAAGCTGTCCAGAGTAGAAAGTTTACAGGATATTTTTGAATCGTTTAAGACTAATCCAGGTAATTGTTGATAGAGATTAGTTACTTTGAGCGCTTGCGTTCACTATTTTGAACTTGTCAAAGATTAAAATTAATCGGCGGTAACCGCTTGGTTCTTCACCTCTCAACAAATCCAGGTACAGAAGCACATGACGTCTGTCTTTGTTTTGGGATTCTGAAGGTGTTATCGTGATCGTCCACCAGGGAAAGGATCAGACGATTAACGGAAAATCCTGTGCATCAAGATATCACAAGATGAAAACAGAAATCAAGAAGGTAAACAGAGGAAAGATGCGAGCTGTCTTGTCAGTGTTGGAGGATGATGCCCCTGTCCACGCAGCTTGCATGGTGGTGGATGAAGCGGTCAAATGTGGGCTCAAATTATTGCCCCATGCCCCTTGCCCTTTGCCCCTTGCCCCATGCCCCTTGCCCCTTGCTCATCCAACCTGGCATTGTTTAACATCTACCGGTTTCCTAGACTCAGATCCCAATGGGCTATCCAGGCAGTGCCTCATCATCAGTGGACAAGTGAACTGAAATTAAGGGGGCCAGAGATGTTTATCCATTGTGACTTGTACTTTCAAATGTCTCCTGCAAGTAGATTTTTGGCCAGAGTCTTTTGTAATTTGTAATCCATTAAAATCCCGGTCATATGAATCTTTCCTTTCTTACAGATGGACGCGATTCTGATAATTTTTTCTCTTTACTTTTTGTAATACTCTTATTCATCATCCATTCTGTTGAGTGAGATCAAAGGTTCAACTTAGAAAGGAGTGAGTTTTTAGCATGTAACATTTAAATAAATTCTTCAAAAGGAAATCCAGCGACAATTCCCTCTGACCCTTCTCCTCCGAGAAGTTCCCCCTTTTTATAAAAGTTTTCTCAACTCGGAGAAAGGAGGAAGGAAAACGAAAAAAAGAAAAAAATGGACAAAACGTGTTTTTTGACAGACGACAATTTAAAGCACAAAAAAGAAAAAGAAGAAAAAAAACATAAAAGAGAATTCCATTTCCCGGCGACTTTGATGGAGATGAATTTCCGCGGGAATTGTTCCAAGAAACCATCGCTCCAAAGAAAAGTGATGTGAACAAATGTATATATGGACGTTCTCTCTCTCTCTCTCTCTCTCTCTCTCTCTCTCTTGAACA
The DNA here is from genome assembly GCF_015104395.2 of Macrobrachium nipponense. Lineage (NCBI taxonomy): Eukaryota > Metazoa > Arthropoda > Malacostraca > Decapoda > Palaemonidae > Macrobrachium > Macrobrachium nipponense. Next base: position 23,570,771 of record NC_061097.1, read on the forward strand.
GGAAATATATTTTCATTGTATATTTTTACAATATATTTCGGTTGTATGGTCTCTCTCTCTCTCTCTCTCTCTCTTAAATATGAAATATATGGTACATTTTAAAGGGTTTCAAAAGTTGTATACTGCCCCCCCATCCCCCCCCCCCCCTCTCCCCCCCTTCCTCCCCCCCCCCCCCCCCTCTCTCTCTCTCTCTCTCTCATCTCTTCTCTCTCTCTCTCTCTCTCTCTCTCTCTCTCTCATATGAAATGTATTGTATATTTTTAAGAGATTTTTGCATTTGTATTCTGGCTGGGAATATTTTCAATGTTCCTTCATTGGCACTCTGTTGGTAGTATTCCATGTGTAATTTTCAGTGTCACCCTTATATAATCCCTAGGGGGGCGTGACTCCTCAATTTACAAATATTTTATCATGGTCTGTTCTCGACAGCTGAGAGTTTTATAAATCCTTTGATTGGAGTACAGTCTTCAGACTGTCGTTTATTGGAATGGAGTGGAATATAGAGTTTAGGCCAAAGGCCAAGCTCTGAGACTTATGAGGTCATTCAGCGCTGAAAGGAAAACAGAGTAAAAAAGGTCTAAAAGGTGTAACAGGAGGAAAACCTCGTAGATGCATTATGAAACAATTAATAGAGAGGATTGACAGCAGGATGGAAGAAAGATAATATGAATGGAGGTACAGCAAAAGGAATGAAAGGGGTTGCAGCTAGGGGCCGAAGGGACGCTGCAAAGAACCTTGAGTAATGCCTACAGTGCACCTCGTGAGGTCACTGACGGCACTAACCCACTACTGGGGTCTTCCGTTTGTTGCCTGATGAAATATGCAGCGTTTCTTTGTTGAATTGGTTTTTTTAGTTGCTTTTAGTCCGTTCTAATTTCGTCAGATTTATAGTGGCACTAACATTCAAGGACCAAGGCGAAGATGCTTGCGTCTTTCTTTCTTATAATAATAATAATGATAATAATTTGTTTTCAACATCTGGCTTATTATGTTTTATATCAGTGGGAGGTTGCTTCAACAGCTTGGTTCCGTAGGTTGCATTTTCTGGCAAACATTAACACTGAAAATCCTAAATTCTTTGTCTTTGTGCAATATTCATACGGCATACTAATGTAAATGGAAGCTCCTACTATAATGGTATTGTAATACAATTCTCTGGTAAGAGTAGACGAAGGGAAGAATATTTTTTCTTTTCTTTTTTTTTTTTTTTACAAAGATTAGCTATTCGCATAATTTATGTAGATATTCTGGCATAAAACTAATCTCAGTCTTGAGATAACCCACCTTATTCAATTTCGTTTAACAAATCATTACTCTTCCATTCAGTATAGCGTCCCTGGGGAAGGGGGGGGGGGGGGGTTTGTCTCGCCATGCACCTCACGCATGGTGCACTGTAGGCATTATTTGAGGTTTTCTGCAGCGTCCCTTCTGCCCCAAGTTGCAACCATTCCATTTACTGTACCTCCATTCACATTCTCTCTCTTTGAGGTTTTCCTCCTGTTACGCCTTTGTAACCTCTGACTCTCAATTTTCTTTTCAGCGCTGAATGACCTCATAGGTCCCAGCGCTAAAAGCCTTCTGCCTAAATTGTACAATCTATTCTTTTCTGTATATTGTCAAAGGTTGCTGTTATGGTTTAAATCACCGATATTACGTCTGTTCCCACAGAAAGTCAAGTAAATTATCCTTGATATAAATTTAGGGCTGTCGGGACTTACGGTCACACTCAGTTCTTACGTGATTTGTAGCCCTGAATGACAAAGAGAGAGAGAGGATCTAACCACTAATGAGAGAGAGAGAGAGAGAGAGAGAGAGAGAGAGAGAGAGAGAGAGAGAGAACTTAGTCAGAATCCAGAATGAGAGGAAGATACTGAAGAAGAAGAAGAAGAAGAAGAGAGAGAGAGAGAGAGAGAGAGAGAGAGAGAGAGAGAGAGAGAGAGAGAGAGAGAGAGGACTTTCTCAGAATCCAGAATGAGAGGAAGATACTGAAGAAGAGAGAGAGAGAGAGAGAGAGAGAATTTCATCGGAATCCAGAATGAGAGAGAGAGAGAGAGAGAGAGGACTTTCATTAGAATCCAGAATGAGAGGGAGATACTGAAGAAAGAGAGAGAGAGAGAGAGAGAGAGAGAGAGAAGAGGCCTCCTCAGACTCTTGAATAAGGGAAACACCCAAAAGGAAAGAGACAAGCAGAAGTAACAATGAATCAAGGACAAAGGAAAGTGACTTTATTACACAACACAGCGAAAGGGAGAGTTATCTCACGTCGGATCAAGAACAAGAGAACAATAGTAAAGGAGAGAGAGAGAGAGAGAGAGAGAGAGAGAGAGAGAGAGAGAGAGAGAAGACCAGACCAAACCAGACTTTATCAATATCCAGTTTAATAGAAAGATAATAAAGAGATATACAGACAGACGGACAGACAGAACCATAAATCAATAACAACAAAGGGAAGCTACTATATCACACACTGATAGGGGAGAGAGAGAGAGAGAGAGAGAGAGAGAGATCCCCTCATAGACGGTGAAGCAGCTAAGCACGATCCTCATTCGTCTTACATCATTCCATTGAATGAAAATCAATAAGAGAAGCTGTTGATCGTCCCCATTTTTCCCTTCGGAGGAAGCAATTCAAACTGAATGTTGAACTTGGGAGCGATGGTTAACTCGGTGAGGAGAGGAGAAGTTTGAGGTCTCCTCCTGTTCTGCCTTATTGTCTTCCGGCTGTCAAAGGAGTCTGGGGAACAGATGGGGGCAAAACATGATCTCACAAGGATGCTGGAGGAACAAGGAGAGGCAGAGAAGAGTGAAAACTATTTGTACAGTTAGTGTCTTAAACACTACTGAGGCTAGAGGGCTGCAGATCGGTATGTTGGCCATCCACTCTCCAATCATCAAACATACCAGATTGCAGCCCTCTAGCCTCAGTAGTTTTATTTTATTTTATGTTAAATTTAGCCATGGCCGTGCTTCTGGCAGTGGTATAGGACATGCCACCACCCAGGCTGAAAGCTTCACGGGCCGCAGCTCATACAGAAAACTCGATTGCACCGAAGCAACTTGGGGAAATTTTTTACTTGTTTTGTTTAATCATATGCATGTGGCATTCAAGGGAGACTGAGTCTTGTAAACAAACATTGCAAGACGAGGAATGATATAACTAATACACAAATACCGTACTCACACGGAACATCCACCTACACAAATTATATTTCACACTTGTCACAAAGTTACTGAGCGAGCTTGAGATCAAGACGAAGTTATTTTAAATAACGGAAGGAGCAAAGAGGGTTTAGACGACCGTTGAAAGGCCAGGGCAGAAATAGGTCTCTTATGTAATAGTTAACGGAACAGAGGTGGTAAGGCTAGGTGACTGATACTTGGGAATAGTTATTCAGTAATAAGGGCCTCGAGATGAGGTAGGAGAAATGGAGGGGAGTGGCTGTATGCTAATGAATTCAGAACTGTGTAGTCTTATAATCAATACAGTGCTGACACGGTAATGTATATAGTAGTGGAATGCGGAGTATTTTCCCATTTATTTTTTTTAAAGAGATCTTCAATTTAGGAACGAATTAACGGAAATGGCGATGGGCTCCCCCTTCAGGCCTCTGTTCATTACCATATTCATGTGCACTGGAAAAGATGATTGTTGATCAGTGGTCTAACTCATTTAAATTTTTTTTTCCAGAATGAATAAAGCCGATACTTCTTGTTCTTGAAGGATAGGAATCGTCGCCCTTTGGATTTTGGAATATAGGTAAATGTAAATATGACTTTGTTATTTCCACATTCAGACGCATTCTTGTAGGAAAGAGCTGCTTCCTACCTACCATTTAAAAGAGAGAGAGAGAGAGAGAGAGAGAGAGAGAGAGAGAGAGAGAGAGAGAGACTCCTGCTTGCCTTAATTGTAATTTTTAAGGCATTCTCGGAAACATGGATTTTCATTATTTAGGAGGATTTGAATTTCCAATACGCCTATAGTAGATTCACATCAGCCGTGCATTTGATGTCTAGGCCAGTCCCTACGATGCTCTTTATTGGCTGTTGATAAGCCAATGACAGGGCTGGAAACTCTTAGTCTCTCTAGAGAGTTCAAATAGGCATGATCTATGTTCCACCTCTCCTAAGAAATACTTTTAAAAGACGTATCCCTCAGGAGCGGTGGAACATAGATCCTGCCTATGTGAACTCTCGAGAGAGACTGAGAGTTCCCAGCCCTGTCAACAGGCAATAAGGAGCGTCGTAAGGACTGGCCTAGACATCAGATACACGGCTGATGTGAATCTACTATAGTAATCATCGCTCAATTTTTGCTCTCACAGCTCATTGAAGTAATCACCTTCACGTCACAAACACAGGGAGACAACGAGGTGTTCGCATGAAGGTGTCAGGGACCCTGTAGTACTGTTAACCAAAATGAAAATGTCTTATTCTTCCCTAGTTCTCTCGCATCAATCCCCTGTAGGGGGCTGGTGACGTCAGGGCGTGCATTACTTAAGGTTCTTTGCAGCGTCCCTTCGTCCCCTTTAGTAGATTCACATCAACCTTGCATCTGATGTCTAGGACAGTCCCTTACGACGCTCCTGATTGGCTGTTGATAAGCCAATCACAGGGCTGTTTTTGTTGTTGTTTTTCCTTGGTTTGGTCCTTGAACGAAAATGTGAGTTGTATTAAATTTCGTATTCATAATCATATTGCTCTCTGGAAACATAGTTCAATTACACACACACACGCACAGCCACCACGCACACGCACGCACACGCACACGCACACGCACACGCACACGCACACACACACACACACATATATATTATATATATATATACCTATATATATAGATATATATACGTATATAATATATATATAAGTCATATCACATTTCCGTGATTCATATACATATATCGAGCTACAATGTCCTTTAATATCTAATTCGCTCTACCTCGGAATTAATATATTTTCATATATGCTTAACCAAAGGGGAATTTTTTCTCAATAATAGACTTGCCTGGACCAGGGCGCGAACCTATGATCCTTACAAATCCAGGAACGTCAGTGAAGCTTTATCCTACTACACCACCGCGAGAGGTTAAAAGTTCATGTCGCCTCTCACCCTCATATACCTTTCGCGCGCAGGTAATTAGTTGGTTTGGAGACAGCATGAACCCACCTCGACTCCGGTAGTGTTTGTAGTGCTTTTGACAGCACGTAGCCAATCTATAAGTCATATCACATTTCCGTGATTCATATACATATATCGAGCTACAATGTCCTTTAATATCTAATTTTGTTATAGGGTAGAGGCTGCTTGATTATTCATAGACAGTTAGATTAGGTTAATGTTAACTTTCTTTTGCAATCTGAAGCATTCGTAAGGAGAATGAAGGAGGGAAACTGGTTTGCTCTTTAGTTTTAGAAATTATAGTAATTTCACAGTTTGAAATTTTAAGTTCTGCACGAAAACTCAATAAGTACTCTTGCTCCAAAGTCAACAGGTTTGGTTCTTGAAAGTCGTAGTTTTTTTTTAGTTATAATGAAGCAAACACACACACACACACACACACACACAAACACACACATATATATATATATATATATATATATATATATATATATATATATATATATATATATACATGTATGTTTTCGTTGTGTTGTGCATGCGTGTTAATACTAAACGTTTCGTTTTTGTTCATTCATAATGATTTTGGTGTCTTATCCTGTTTTCTTCTCTTCCTAATAGTATCCCTTATGGGGATTAATAACGTCAGTGAGATGCACTATAGGCAGCACTTAAGGGTTTTTGCAGCGTCCCGTCTGCCCCTAGCTGCAACCCCTCTCATTTCCTTCGTTCATGTTCTCTTTCTGTCATGTGACTTTCCACCCTCTCCAGAAATGATTTCGTAGTACAATTACGAGGTTTGCCTCCTGTTACACCTTTCAGACCTTCTTAGTGTCAGTTTCCGTTTCAGCGCTGAATGACCTCATAATTCCCAGCTCTTGGCCATTGGCCTAAATTCTGAATGCTATTCTATTCGTCTTTCTGTTTCAGCTCTAAATAAATTTAAGAATCCTTCCTTTTTCGTTTAACGACAGCTGTAGTAGATTCACATCAACCGTGCATCTGATGTCTAGGCCAGTCCCTTACGACTCTCCTGATTGGCTGTAGATAAGCCAATCACAGGGCTGAAAACTCTCAGTCTCTCGAGAGAGTTCACATAGGCAGGATGTATGTTCCACCTCTCCTGAGGGAAACTTTTGAAAGACGCATCCCTGAGGAGAGGTTGAACATACATCCTGCCTATGTGAACTCTCTCGAGAGACTGAGTTTCCAGCCCTGTGACTGGCTTATCAACAGCCGATCAGGAGCGTCGTAAGGAACTGGACTAGACTCCTGCTGTACGGTTGGTGTGAATCTACTATAAGAGAACTACGAAGCTTTCACTACCTCTACTCCAGTTTAAACCCAGTTTCGTTGTATATTCAGTTTAGTAATCAAGCTCAAAGATGATGCTGATTATTAATACCAATTAGATATTTCTCGTTAAACGACAGCTGGTTGTATTCTCAGTTCAGAGACGGTTCCCTCAACTGGAGACACGACCATCGTCCTTATACTTCATTCTCTCGTCATTCTCCTCACACGTCTTGAAGTACACTTAGAAACACTTACACACCACAACTGTGGAAAGAGCACACGACAAGGGTTTCTGCTTAAGAGCGAGATACACCAAAAATACTGAGACGTCGAATAAAAGTAGTAGTTTAGATAGATATAGAATCCGAAGTCGAAACATGTTAACAGATACATAGGAATAACCAATACATAAACGTAATGGAAACACGAAACCTGTTCAATAAAACTCCAGACTTTTTCGAGTCCCTGATGTTATTCCACTTGAATCCTGCGAAAGAGTTTTTTTGGATGCCGGATTTCACTTCCAAGAGGTCGAATTTCCTTAGGACTGGTGATTGTGAATGGCAGATATTTTATATTTAGTTTTCCGTCTGTCTGTCTGTCTATCTAAATTTATACACACACACACACATACATATATATATATATATATATATATATATATATATATATATATATATATATATATAGATATATATATATATATATATATATATATATATATGTATACATAGTACAAATATATATATATATGTGTGTATGTGTATGCATATATCCCCCTACACACACACACACACATACACACACATATATATATATATATATATATATATATATAGATATATATATGTATGTATAATATAATAAGGCAATTTCTGTCTACTTGTTTGTCTGTTCGTTATGCACAACCGAACTATGAAAGCTAAGGCTACCAAATTTTTGCTATAGACTTCCCTCCCTCTAAAAAGGTTTTAGTCAAAATCCAAAATTCGAGGGCCGTTTCTAAAAGGGCACCAAATGGGGTCGAGAGTGGGAAGGTTAAATCTGAATGGGGCTGGTTCTTTCCTAAGACTTTGTAACTAAATAAAGTTGATGAATTCATCATGCCTAAAATCTGTATACATATGACTTACTTTAAATAAAGATATATGCCACGAAGGAAAAATAAACGAATGAGGATCTGCAAGATCTTTCTATATTAGACATTTGTTATAATAAAGCCCGCAAAAAGTTTTATAGTGTAAGTAACACACAGAAAGAAAATTCTAAGAACATTCTCAGTTTGCCTTATTTTAACGGATTTGAAACCATTAAATTATTGTTAAAAGCTTTTAATGTCAACCTTGTTTTTTCCTATAATAACACACTAAAAGGAATGTTAATAAAAAATGGCCCCAGAGAAAGCAACAACATAATATATGAAATTCCATGTATGGATTGTCCCTTATTTTATCTCGGACAGTCTAGCAAAGGCCTAGAAGTAAGGCTAAGCCAGCATAAATATTCTGTAAAAACTGGGCAAAAATCCAATGCAATATTCATTCATTTAAGTGAAAACAACCACCGAATAAAGTGGGATGGTAGTTCAGTTATTGCAAGGTCAAGAGATGTCTTATCACGAAATCTTTTAGAATCTGCTTTAATACAACTTACTTTTCATTGTAATTTCAATGTTAGTCGTGGCCTTTTTCATTTAGACCCTTGTATCTGTAACATGTTTAAGAATGACCTCAAAGATATAATTACTGACTTAAATAAAAATCAGTTGCCTTAGAGTTATTATTTTTGTTGTAATGTATGTCTGTCATGTATTGTGAATATGGTTTTGTTTACCAAGTTCTGAATAGCTGTCACCTATAATCCTTTAATTGTCTGGACCTTGTATCTGAGATGATTGTCTTAAACCTTTAATTGCACCCATTGTTTATGCTTGTTTGGGAAGGATTTTCATCTTCCAGGTGTGTCGGATTCTAGGTACTAATCTCTTTATAATCCCTATCTGTCAGTTATACGAATCTTCTTGTATTGTTTTTTCCCATATCTATGTCAGTCTCTGCTCAGTAAAGGACGTTTAACGTCGAAAGATCTTGCAGATCCTCATTCGTTTATTTTTCCTTCGTGGCATATATCTTTATTTATGGATTTATCATGTTCCTAACTTTCGTGATTCAGTTGTACATATGTCTTACTATCTGGAAAAGAATACTTTGGGGGTAAGATATCAATGGCACTAAAGGAGGTGACAGAGAGGGAGAGAGAGAGTGAGAGGGAGAGGAGGTGTTAGGGAGAAGAAGGAAGGAAATAGTTAGGGAGGGTTGGAGAGAGAGAGAGAGAGAGAGAGAGAGAGAGAGTGGGAGAGTGGGAGGGAGATGAAGTGAGAGAGAGAGTAGACAGGGTGTCAGGGAGGAGAAAGAGGGAAAAGTGAGAGAGAGAGAGAGAGAGCAAGTTTAAAGTTTATCTGTTGTCATTCATAGTTATCCCAGGCAGTGTCAGGTTGGTCAGCTAGTATATATATGTGTGTGTATGTGAGTGTATGCATGGATTCACGTACCCTGTAGCTATATTTTTAGCATGTGATGACAACGGGGATATTTGGGCCTCCACTGACGTGAGCAACCAGTTATGATTTTGATGGTTACATGACTGTGGTAAGTTACAATGGGTGTGAAAGGGCTTAGGAGCTAGCAGCCTCATCCCAGAAATACTTGTTGGAATGCTTATACCCTCTGAAGCCACACCCTTTAAGACGAAAATATGTAAGGCAAAAAAATATATCAATGTCTCCATAATTCACCCATTTCTTGCAAGGGGAATCTTGATTGAGGAATCAAGAGTGTTCAGGCAGGATATGAGTGGCCTGAACATTGTGTGAATGGGGTTCGACAAACTGCCAATAAGCCCTACCATGTAGGTGTATGAAGGGGATCATGTTAAAGGAAGTTTTTTTACACAAAAGATTCATACCTTTGGAAGGGGCAGCACCATAAGGGTATAGAGCCTCCTGCATCTCATTGACTCTTCAGGGATGAAGTTTTTAGCTAGTCTTCTTTCCTTGACTTTCAGTTAGCAGCCTCTGTTATCCATCTTTACATTCTTTTTTAGCATTATAGCCACACACACACACACACACACACACACACAGATATATATATATATATATATATATATATATATATATATATATATATATATATATTTATATACAACACACACACACACACACATGCCAGTCATATTCACCATATCTGTGGAAATTCGACCTCTTGGAGGTGAAATCCGTGATCTTTTCGACGTCCTGAAATTTTTGATCCGGCATCCAATAAAACCCTTTTGCAGGATTCAAGTGGAATTATATTAGGGACTCGAAAAGTCTACAGTTTTGTTGTACCGGTTTCGTATTTCCATTACGTTCATGTATTTGTTATTCCTTCATATTTGTTTACATGTTTTGATTTTGGATTTTTTTATTTCCCTAAACTTCCACTCTTATTTCATGTCTCAGTTTTTTTGGTGTATCTCATTGCTAAGGAAAACCATTTGTCTTGTGCTCATTCCACTGTTGTGATGTGTAAGTGTTTGTAAGGGTACATGAGGATGTGTGGGAATGAGGAGAGCATAAAGTATAGGATGGTGGGCGTGTCTTCAGCTAAGAGAAAAGTGTGAATATACAACAGAACTAGATGCGCATTAGCGAGGAATATGAAGGTGGTATTAATTTTCATTGGCGTTTAATATGAATCCTAAATTGACTAAAAATTAAAAAAGGAGACTGAGTTGAAGCTGGAGAAGAGGAAGTGGCAGCGTAGGAGATCAATAGGCTGGCAAAATACGAAAATGAAAGGATTCTGTAGTTTATGGAAAACCGAAATAGGAAGGCGAAGAAGACTTGAATTTGTGAAAATAAATGCAATGCAAAATGCTGCAATGTCAGCTGTACATGTGGGAAGAAGGTAGGAGATAGACTGTCTTTTATTCGCGGGAGAAATGAAAGCAAACTTTATTGCTTGTTATGCTGGAAGTCTTGGACCAGAATGAAGACGTAAAATGCAAAAGCATGAAAGCATTCAATTCAGAATTCCAAGAAATGTAATACAGGGCGGATTTAATTCTGGTCTTGCAATGTTTTATCACGTGGGTCGTGGATGGACGACGTCGGCAGGGAAAATTGTTTTGAGGTAAATGGGAAATTATAGAATGGATTTGTCTTACGGGGGAATTACTGAGATCGCGATTGACAGAGCAATAAAGATTATCGACAGAAAGAAAATCTATTTGCGTAAAGATGTGCGTGGAATGGATTGTAGAAGCGGTGACTAGAATTATGCATTAAATGAAAAATTAATTAGGGGAAGAGAGAGAGAGAGAGAGAGTCGTTGTTTGTTTGCTCGCATGGTATTTTTACGTTGCATGGAACCAATGGTTATTCAGGAACGGGACCAACGGCCTTGCGTGACTTCCGAACCCCGTCACAGAGAGAGAGAGAGAGAGAGAGAGAGAGAGAGAGTGAATTACGAAATTATTATTATTATTATATTATTATTATTAGCAGCCAACCCCAATTGATAAAGCAGAATGCAAGCTATAACTCAAGTGTTGTCGCTCATCTTAAGGTGTGATTCAGCTGCTGAATACCAAACAGACGTAACAACATTCAGGACAAGGTCACCAAAAACCTTGAAAAGACTTTCTCAAAATACCGATCTCTTGTGCCATTATAGACTGGGCTTGTATCTCAAAACAGTGAATTTGCAGTCAGGATTGATTCCTAAAGAATTTGTAATCGGTTTCATTATGGTTAAAGGAACACTGTTAATGAAGATTTCTTGTTTTCTGTAGGTATCCATTGCCCCAGACCTACTATCAGGGACTGGAGGCATTACTTAAGGTTCTTTGCAGCGTGCCTACGGTCCCTAGCTGCGACCTCTTTCGTTCCTTTTACTGTACCTCCTTGCATATTCTCTTTCTTCAACTTACTTTTCACCGTCTCCTAATACTTGATTCATAGAGCAACTGCGAGGTATTCCTATTGTTACACCTTTCAAACCTTTTACTGTCAATTGGCATTTCAGCGCTGAATGACCTCAAAGGTCCCAGTGCTTGGCCTTTGGCCTAAATCCTATATTCAACTTCAACTGTCAGGACATACGTGAGTTTTTAAGAGAATATTTTCACCTCCCATAACTTGCAGTATGAGCTCAATTTAGCTTCATCCTCGAGTGTTGATAGGATTGACCTTCATCGCACAGAATTTGTGCTAAATTGAAGTAAATCTCCTCTGTTATGGGGATCAACATTTAAAAAAGATGGAATCGTTGCCGAGTAGCATCATCTGCAAGAGCAGTGAGCGTGTGTCCAAGACCAAACCACCTATAGAGTATTCATGCACGAAGCTACAAATGCCCTTTAATATCCAATTTGCTCTACCTCGGAATTAATATATTTTCATATATGTAAACCGAAGGGGAATCTTTTAGTTGATAATAATTTCGTCCTCTCGTGGATTCGAACCAGCCCCACTAATACTGAGCATATTCCAGACATCCCCAAAGCCATAAAATGGAAGTCCAATGTTTTCTTTTAGTTATTTAGTATTTATGAAACCTCTGGTCGCCCCTTTGAAATGATAAATATATCTCTTTAAACTATTCCAGCGAAGTTCCCTCGGTTTGCATTTCCTGGGGGACGAATTAAAATCAGTTTTGAAGTCCACTCATCAGACTTTTTATTTAATTGTATTTTATTTTTTTAGTTGTTGAAAACGTTACAGAACACGGAAATTAAGCCATTTTTCCTTTATGCAATATATAAATCCACAAATTTCACCCTATTCATTTTGAGCTTTGTAAAGTTTGTCATAAAATAATAAGAGAGCAAATAGTCAGAAATATCAAAACACATCAGTAGAAATAAAGATTATGATTACGGTGGGTAATAGCGATAGCAATATTCGTAAATAAATTTCATAACCGGAAAAAATTAAAATGGGTTTGACCTCGTAGAACCGATTTCCGCCCAGACCCTAAATCCATTTGGACGTCCTTATCTGACTTTATGTCGGGATAAAGACGAAGAGGAGGAGGGTTATGCCTCAGGGCAGGAGCGGCCAGAGAGGCGATCTCAGTCCGTCGTGGTGGTGGGCAAAACTGCGAGCGATGTTTTGAAGATGGAAGATTGTTCGCCTGAAATGGATGCTGTGTAGAGGGAGACATGGCGATGACGGGAAGGGTTGAGGAAACGAAGAGAAGGAGAAAGAGAAGCAGAAGATGCACCTGTTTTTATTGTTACTGGTTTATTGGCCATCGGAGAGCCACGGCAATTCGTAGAGAAGAATTATGATGGGAAATGGAAGGGGGGAATTTTGTTATTCGTATAAAGCATAAAAACGATGCTCGTCTTCTAGTGCTTTTCTGCACCGATAAACTGCTCTCTCTCTCTCTCTCTCTCTCTCTCTCTCTCTCTCTCTCAGAGCGGTGTCATGCCCCATACCTTTTCCAACAAAGCGTGGATATCAGTAGCCTACCGCTGGCTCTTTATTTATGCTTTTAATTGACATGGATTATTTCTTTTATACTGTCAGTATCGTGTCTGTTCATAGAACTGTTAATTTGAGAAATTACGTTCAGCTGCTAAATTCTGGTAAGGGTTTGTACTTCTTCTGTTCTTGTTATGGGTTTTGTAAGTGTTACATCACCGCCATTAACGACTGTTCATACGTTGTTTCTTTACATTTTTGATGCCTCGAAAAATCCCCTTAGTTTCTGCTTGATCCAGATACATTCTGAGGAAAGAAAATCTTTTAATGAGAGTTATACGTTAATGAATGCACAAAGAGATTTCCTCTCACTGGTTTTTCTAACAATTTTGTCAGAGTAACGCCATATTTAAGGAATGAAATTCATACTTACCTATCTCATGTTCGCTGCAGTTTGGTATTAATAAGAATTTTCGTTGTTCGTTAATTACGTGAATGTTCTATACGTTTGTTTAATCAAGATTAGGGTTTAGTAAATGAGGAGAAACATCTAGAAAGTAGGGCTGCAAAAGTTCATCACCAAAAATGTAAACAATTTTATTTTTCTTTTATTTCAGTCGTCAGTAAAATTCTTTCCCTGACGTCATTGCGGCGACAGTCAGCATTTCGGCTTCAGTGCAGAAAAGATATACGATTCTCACGGATCCAAGTTCTGGGCCACGCTTCCCAAGAGAGGATATCTTCGTATATTCCCTCGGGGAATATTCGGTTCTGAAATTGTGAACGTAACCCCAAAGTTAGGACACAATATGTGTTTGTGTGCTTGTTAACGTCTCCATAGCTTAACACTTTTTCATACACTCTTTCGAAGTCTTGAAAATCAAAGAGAAAATAACTGAAAATATTACCATTCCCTGTTGAAATCAACCCACACTTGTTAGGAAGCCAGAGTTAAGGCTAAACTTTGTTGTCACTGAGGAGGAATAAGAATTTGGATGCGCACAATGTTTGCATATTGACAGTTTCATGTCTTCCATTCATTAGTCCTAATGTTCGTATGATGCTTTTTTCATAAACGTTGAGTAATGTGAATGAAATTTATTTTTGGTTTTCAGTAATTAGGCTTTTTACTTTCTTACGAAAATGATAATGATAAAGGTAAATTGAGGTTTTCCATGCATGATACTTCAAATCTTATAATGATTTTTCTGTCGTATTGGTATTTCTTGATTTTTTTTCCATATGAATGAAAATCATTGCTTAGAAACGACTAAACAGTTTTATCGATTTTATCTTATTTCATTCTTGATGTATCTACTGTATATCGAACCGATTTAAAGACCACTTTGCCAAAAATAACCTTAGTGAAAAATGATGGTAAGCATTACAGAAAGAAACACCAATCAAATAAAAAAAAAATCCCATTACACAAACACTTTCTCAAACTGAATTCCTTCCATTACATCCCAAGTCCCATTGCAATCGGTTGGAGGACAACGGCAGCTCCTTAGTGCTTTTCATTTCGCTAACAACCGTAAACAAAGGGTCATTGTCTCCCTTCCGGCGAGTTGACCTCGGCCAGGCCACCGGTGCCCCCGTGGGCGCCGGAGTGAGTTCACAAAACGGGGTCATTTCTCCCCGGGTCTGATATTGTGTCCGAATGAATTGGCTTCGATTAAAAAGCCTCCGGTATGAACGTGCTGGGCTGAGATTGCATATGGCCGTCGCCATGATTCATATTTTTTGAAAAAAAAAAAAAAAAAAAAAAAATTCTTTCTTGAGGTGACTTGTGTACTGAAAGCCACGTTTCTCTCTCTCTCTCTCTCTCTCTCTCTCTCTCTCTCTCTCCTGATTATTATCGCAACCGGAAGATGTTAGTGGCAGAAACAGAAAACGATTAGCAAGAGTCAAAGGTACAATTATGTCTCGTCTGTCTGTGACCTTATTTTGAACAGGTATTTCAGTTTCCAATTATTCTCTACACCTCCCTCTGGATGTATTTAATACAAATCAGAAATAATAAAGAGCAAATGTGAGATGAAATACGTTTGTTTTAGTGATTAGTTTGACAAATGTATTGGAGTGTGGCAATCTATCTCCGATGGAAAGCGCGCAATGCTTTTATGTTTTTTTTTTTTTTTTTTTTTTTTTCTTGAACAGACTCCACCTGCGCTTTGTGTAAATCTGCGATGAGAATTAATGTCCCTCTAAATTTAATGACGCCTGGACGAAATAATGTGAGTGCTATATTCAGAGGGAACTACCCTGGCCGTTTATTTTTCTCTCTCTTTTATAATCGTTATCTTTTTCTTGTTTACTTCTCTCAGTTATTGCGCTGTAACTCATTTCCAGACCAAAGCGTTCCAGCTGCGTAATTCCATGATGCAATTAACTGTTTGGGGCAATTGTGAAAAAGAGAAGAGGATAAAAGCTGTGTGTGGTGTGGGTGGGAAAGAGACTCTCAGTCATCTCTACGCCGAAACAGGGTTAGAAATTTAAATATAGTAATCATTTCAGTTAAGGAAATTAAGCTGCCTAATTAGTACCAACATTTTTTTTCTATTTTTCGTGAATGAAAAGAAGACCATATTTACATGTTGATGCTATAGTAGATTTGGATAATCATTATAATATGTTAGATGTCTGAGGTAAACATATTATGTCGAGTAAGAGATTGAGTCCCTCGTATGCATATATTATACCTACCCAGATAGGTTTGTGTATGTATGCATCTTTATGCAGCAATACACACATACGTATATAGATATATATATATAGATATATATATATATATATACTATAATGAGATTTATATATATATATATATATATATATATTTGTGTGTGTGTGTTTTTTTAAATTTGAATCTTAAGGCTTCGTAGTGACAAGCGTATCCAAATAAGCCCGAAGAATTCGAGTTAGAGGCCATTGTGGCTATTACCATTACACACACACACACACACACACACATATATATATATATATATATATATATATATATATATATAGTATGTAGTATGTATATGTATGTATGCATATATATTATATATATAAATATATATATATATATATATATATATATATATATATATATATATATCTATAGGTATACGGTACAGACATACAGTATACATATCAAATTGGAATTGGTTTAAAGCACATGTAGGATTATCAAAAATAGGTAAGAATCATTACCCAAAGACTTAGCCAGACTCTGAGTAAAGATATTCCTCGATGTTAAAAAATACCTCGGGTAGAAAAGACATTGTGTTGTTTTGGTTCCTCTCAGAAGCAATCGTTCGATAGGGAAGGAAATTCGAAAATGTTGTTTAGCTCTAGAGGAGCCTTTTGAAGCGAGAGAGAGAGAGAGAGAGAGAGAGAGCGAGAGAGAGAGAGAGAGAGAGAGAGAGAGAGAGAGAGTCACTTCCTGCGGGAGCTTTCATCTTGAAGGAGAAATCCATAGTTGATGACGGAGAAATCCATAGTTGCCTCGTTGTCTATCTACCTACCTACCTACCTGTCTGCCTGTCAATCTAATCTGTCCGTAAAGCTGTCATTCATAATAATGTAAATCCCTTCTGTTGCACGATACATTCAAGAAGTTACATTTTTAAGCGTGCGTTGAATCACTATAGACGATATGCTATAACTACTCATTGTATATAAAATTTTGAGACTTACAGGTAAATCTCTCTCTCTCTCTCTCTTCTCTCTCTCTATGTGATATGATACAAACGAATGTACACATAATATATATGTGTGATATATATATATATATATATATATATATATATATATATATATATATATATATATATATATACATATATATATATATATATATATATATATATATATATATATATGCGTTTGTGTTTTCACAAAACTACACCTTTGTTACCTGATCTTCGCAAGCACCAAATCCCTTGCGTGCTTGCTTTGGTCATCGATAATGTATGTTTCCTATCAGGGACACCTGCGGAATGTGGAAGCGGTTTTTTTTTTTTTTAAATATCAAGCGACGTCGGAGAGACTGCGAGAGCAGGAAGGAAGGAAGGAACGCTTGGCAGCCGAGAACAGAAATTCAAATAAAATAGAATAAAATTCCCACAGCCGCCGCCTTTGTAGGTAATGCAAAAGTTCCTCTGGTGCTTCCGAGACGAAAGCCGGAGGTTGGGAAGCATTCAGCCGGAGATAATCTCAATTTTAGGATTGAATAGAAAAGGCTCCCAAAGAGACTTGTCTGACAGCGAGAGAGCTTCTTTTTGTTCAGATCTGCTGCTGCTCGATTGTCAATGCCCAGATACCCAAATATTTCACTTTCTTTTGTGTTTGAGTTTCATTTTTCCATTTGTTGGTTTTTTTGGTTTTCGTAGAATACACATTTGCGAGATTAGATATAGGTAAATTGTCATACAGGCCAGGAAATATTTATCAAAATGGGTAAGTTATTCACAAACTAAAATAAAGTTCATGGATCTGACAAGGTGCGTTACAAGTGAGTCGTGTTGTTATATTCTTCCAGAAAAGGAAATATAGACTCACATTATGGAATTAAAAGGCCGGTGACAATGACTTCAAATATAAACGTTTGGTTTTCCAAGGCAGAGGAGTTACAGGTTGGTCATGAAACTTGATGTTGGGGAGAAAATTCCCAGTTAATGATACGTCTGACTCTTCCGAGTCCAACTGCATGTCACGTTGTTTTTGTAAGATTCCGTCAAAATAAAACAAAAACATTTTGGAAATTGTGCGTAGCTCAAGGCATGAAATTTGGGTAGGGGGACTCGTCTTGCTGTCCCATAGGCAGTCAAGGTCACATAAAGAAGAAAAGTATGTATGTGATGGCATTTACCGAGACAGAGATAAAAAAAAGCAATGTACTATATTTGCTGCCATATACAGAACCCAGATCAGTAAGCCGTGATTGTCTTACAAACTTAAGAAGGGAGTAAGACTTTATAGTTGTCAGAAAGACTTTGAAACCGATTTAAATGCTACTTATACATTGATTCCAGAAGTAAATCGTTTAAATTGAGGATGGCAGGAGCTATGGTTGTGATGGTACGTTTTTATGATCTAGGATAGGAAAAAGATTGTAAGTGAATGATATAATTTATGGATCGTTATGCTAGGTAATATGAACGCAAACTGAGAACAATAGTAAATAGTGTTATGAAGATATGTTCAGATGGAGCTTGAATGCCACTGAATAGAATGGTCCCAAGTATATGCAAGAAGAGAATATGGTCAGGAAATGGGCAAGTCAGTGTTAGTAGAGAGTAAGTGGAAGTTAAATCCAATTACAATAAGAATCCAAAAATCTTTGTATTCGAGTAAACAATAATATTTCTTATGATTTATTAGTTAAGGATGAATTGTATTCGTATTTACATTCATCTCTTCCAGATCTTTTGCAAAACGGCTTCCTTTTTTAATCTCTACTCTGATTCTGCTATTTATTTGTTACTCTTGCTCAAAATATTGATCGAATCAGTCAGTTTCTCCTCGGCTACATCATGCTATGGCACCAACATGCGTACCTCTGTCTGCCTGGTTTCCCTTTGCTCACGTTATTTTATATGTTCCAACTGTCCCCTTTTGCAACACTTCAGTCATTCTCTTAGCATTTGCAACACCATCTTCCTCATTCTTTTACCAAGACTACACACCCCACTAATATTTGCACCCTTTACTCTTTGAATATCGCCTCCCATTCCTCCTCCTTCAATATACAAGAAGACAATGGAACATATATTGTCAATATAAGCTTCACCTTCAATACAGTAAATCCTGATAGATTTTAATACATGATTCCATGAATATACTTTATCGTTTACTATTAATTATCTCACCTTCTCCTGTTATAACAAGTCAATGAACCATGCACCCTTCGTCATTGCCTAAAGTCTTGACTGCTATTTTCAGTATCAGTCATTTTGACATGTCTTACTTTCCCAGTCAAAACTTTACTGCACTCTCTTCTGGATATTATAAGTGCTGTTATGCCCCTATATTTCTCTCAGTTATCCATGGCACACTTATCCAGAGGTACCTTGCACACCCTGGTCAACGACTCAATGCCATTATTACCATCAGATAGCAACATCTCGTATATAGTTCCATCAACTTGCAGCTTTTTAATAGCTCGGTAGTCTCTTCCGAAAACATGTGTACTTGTTTACACCTTGATTTCTGACCCTATTGCGTCATTCAGAGCTACCTACGTGAGTTGTTTGTTTGTTTGTATGGTGCTTTTACGTTCCATGGAACCAGTGGTTATTCAGCAACGGACTACTACGTCAGTAGTGTTTTGTACATTCAGCGACTTTTCGAAATACTTACCTCTTCGACAGAGGAGGGATTTTTCTTCCAGTGTTTCTCTCAATTGGCTTCTTTTATTCTTCTAAGATTCATTTGCTGATTAACCTTCTGTTCATTTCCATTTCCTTCGTCTTAGTTTGCTGCGCCGGATTTACGTTTGTGTTTTCGACTTACATAATTTTTCACTTACTTGTCATCTGAATTATTGGCAAAAAGATAAAGTGTTGAGCGCGTCCAGAGGAAAATGCGAAATGAAATTTGTTTGGCCAAATAACAGAAATGTAGCAAAGAATCGTTCGAGAGAGAAATTGTTAGTTCTTTTTGGTTTCCTACAGAAATAATGTTGAGAAAAATCGTTGGCGGCATTATGATTTCCATATAATTATCTTTGAAGCTTGTACTTCAGTATATTACATACTCTTATGCGAATGTTTATAAAACTGACTAGGAATGAAGGCCCCTGAGTGAATTTAAAGAGGCATAGATAGTCATAGGCTGGACGCTGTCTTAGCAGTGCCTCGTGAATTGTAATGTTCTGTCAATCCAATAAAATATTTCACAAATATCTTACATCTTCTGGAAAGCGAATTGAATAACATAAGTAAATAATAAAACTTGGCTGTAGTATATCATATCATACAGCCAGTTATATACAATTTATCAAATAGTAAACCGTATCATACAGCTAATTATATACATTACATGGAAATTATCGTTTAGTCAGTGAAGTGAGGTACAGAAGCTACTTCCCTCCGAAGTAGGTAAGAATGGGAGGGAAATCAAGGGTGGTGGCGGTTCCTTTGAAGTTTGGGCTTCGCGAATTGACAGCTGGTATTTCTTCCCTGCAAATTTGGAGGAAGGGAATCTTAATGTTTCAGGACCCTCAAATGATATATATATATATATATATATATCTATATATATATATATATATATATATATATATACATATAAATATATCTATGTTATATATATACATATATATATATATATATATATATATATATATATATATATATATATATATATATATACTATATATATATATATATATACTATATATATACATATATATATATATACATATATATATACATATATATATATATATATCTATATATATATATATATATATATATATATATATATATATACTATATATATATAATACATATATATACATATATATTATATATATATATATATATATATATATATATATATATATATATATATATATATATATATATATATATATATCTATATATGTTAATGGGGGATTCCCCCCCATTATTCATAAGGTAAGCGTGAGACACGAGCGGAAGGCAAACCAACAACACCGCATTACTCACAGCCTTTCTCTCTCTCTCTCGGCAATCCCTCTCTCTCTCTCTCTCTAGCACCGACACCTCTCTCCATTCTAGGTAATGGTAAAATGAAAATGAGAGTCGCATCATAACATTTAACGTTTATTAACAACGAATAAATAAACCAATCAATCAAGTAATCCAGTCTTGCAGACTAACTTAAAAACCCCGAAACAGTACATTGTCTAGTCACCAAAAAAGTCTACACCCCTCTGGGAATTCTTTGTCCCCCTGCATTCCAGGAGTACCAGAATCGTCTGTTTCAAAGATACAGAACACATCCCGGTAAGTACACACACAAGATTGACAATCATAGGTGAAACATTGGATATTATCATAAAAAATGTCAAACAGACAACAGCCACTCTTTGGCTAAAGTAACTCAAACACTCACCCAAACAGCCGGACACTAAAACACTATGTCACAAAAACTCCCCCGGCGAACGCCACGGCATTGTCAGCTACTCTCGGGTCGTTACCTCTACACTGTTCTCCACATTCCATAGGTCAAAGGGAACACATGGACAATATATTATTAATCAAAACCCTAGGCCTTACAGATATATATATTTATATATATGTGTATAAGTCATATCACATTACCGTGATTCATATACATATATCGAGCTACAATGTCCTTTAATAATCTAATTTGCGCTCTACTTCGGAATTAATATATTTTTTTTCATATATGCTTGACCAAGGGGAATTTTTTCTCGATAATAGATTTACCTGTACTTGGGCGCGAACGCAGGTACATTAAAATCCAGGCACGTCAGGGAAGCTATAACCACCCCACCCTCTCGAGGTGGTGGGGTGTTATAGCCTCCCTGACGTGCCTGGATTTTAATGTACCTGCGTTCGCGCCCAAGTACAGGTAAAATCTATTATCGGAGAAAAATTCCCCTTCGGTCAAGCATATATGAAAATATTAATTCCGAGGTAGAGTGAATTAGATAATAAAGGACATTGTAGCTCGATATATAATATATATATATATATATATATATATATATATATAATTAACGAACTGAGGAAATCAGACAATCCGTTTTCTGGTGACGAAAAAAAAAACTTTTCTCGTGATTCAAGAAGGTGGTTCCTGGATTTTTTTTTTTTTTTAAGTATAGTCTTTAATGGGAAACTTTATCTAGCAGGAAAACTTCACTTAATTCTCAAGTTTCCTTTAGAGATTTTTAAAAATCTTATTTCCGAATGATTTAATGTAATACTGATACTGGGTACACACACACACACACACACACACACACACACACACACACACACACAGTAGTTATTCAGACTCACTCTTACTTGATCATCGTTTTCTTACAGATTTTGCAAGAAGAAAAATATACAGTCTGAACTAAATTAAATGCTACACGGATTAATTTCCTGTTTTTCTTCTCCGTTTTAAAGCGGCTGATTTTTGGCCAGAAAGAGGTTGTGGGTTCATTTCATTATTAATAGTTTCAGTAGCAGTAGTAGTTTGGTTGTCATAGAAGACAAGAGGAAAAAAAAACAAAAAGACCTGGAATAAACGTTAATATATGTGTCATGGTTCCCCAGTAGGAACCGACTAAAATTATGGAAGTTTATGAAAAGTATTGTCCTGAGTGACCATACCAGTTAGTAGAGACCCAACTTGCCAGGGAAAGAAAAACAGTTGAATGCAAGGGATTATACCGTGTGCCCGTAAGAGGATAGTGCCGTCAGTGCACCTCAAGCTTGCACTGTGGGCATTACTTAATGGATCTTTGCAGCGTCCCTTCGGCGCCTAACCGCAACCTCTTTCATTTCTTTAACTGTACCTCCGTTCATATTTTCTCTCCACCGCTTAAAACTTAAACAATTGTTTCATAGCGCAACTGCTCAGAGGTTTTCCTCCTGTGACACTTTTTAAACCTTCTTACTGTCAATATTCGTTTTAGCGCTGAATGACCGCACAGATCCCAGCGCTTGTCTTTGGCCTAAGTTCACATACTGTCTCTCTGCAAACAACATGGCGCAAGGAAGGTTTCATCACTTGCTGGACTAATGATCACTAGACAGGCAGAGATCGGACGAAGCCATGACCAGTCAAAGGCGAGACGGGGCACAAATGAAATCAGAACTCGCACGACTCAAGAATTTGGCCGAAATCCGATTCCAACCCCACCCACCACAAGTGAGACAATCGGTGGCCGCGAGTTCGATTCTCGGGCATTCCATTGAGGCGTGACAGATGTTCATTTCTTGTGATAGAAGTTCACTCACGACATGGTTCGGAAGTCACGTAAAGTCCGTTGGTCCCGTTGCTGAATAACCACTGGTTCCATGCAACGTAAAAAAACACTAAACAAAAAACATAAGTAGAGGTCACTGGTCACTGAGGTCTTATTTGGTGACTGATATGTGCATATGGGTGAAAGATGAGTCCCTTCTCACGAGTTAGACCACGACGCTTCGCCCATGTTCAGTGAAAAATGATTTCCCAATTAATAATATGGTTGGATTATTTCGTTTGAAAATATTCTGTTGTAGGTCAGGAATGTTTCGCATTCTCAGACAATTATGGCGTAGAGAAATAAGAAGATAACGTTAAGATTTATTCCTTCATTTTTCCTGAGGAAGTGTTTTGTGCTGATAGTCAGTTTAATGTGTTTCCTGAGTATGGGAATATTAAGTTGACAAATCAGCTGATTCAGTGCACGGTTTCAAGTTTCAAGTAGTCAGGGCACAATTAAGTCTATAAGTAAGGGACGAGGAAGCAGTAAAATAACAGAATATATTACACAAGGTTATATTTAAAACGTAACCCGTAAAGATAAACACGTCAGGTTATGTTTAAAACATAACCTAAGGAACGTAAATAAAGTCTAAAAACACACAAGTATATGGATACACAAATGTACACATATACAGTTGTGGCCATTGTCGTTGTCTTGTCACTTTCTTGGAAAGCCACCAATTCATTGTGAAGAGACAGCGTTATGTTGAATCGAGGTCTCTTGCACCTGGGTTAGGAACTTTCCCTATCGCCCCTTTGTTTAATTCATGTTTTTATTCTGCAGTAATCATGGTTAATTATTATTTCTTCGTCTTCTTCTTCTTCTTCTTCTTGCTCCTCTGTACTTCCTCCTCCTCTTCTTCTTCTTCTTACACGTATTATTATTATTATTATTATTATTATTATTATTATTTGTTAAAGATGATGGCAGCATCAGTGGATTGATTTTATATATGGTCTTTTCAATTCTTCTTATTATTCTCTTCTCATCAGGGCTGATATTTGCTAATAGCTGGCCGATGTCATATCTTGGTTAAAGAAATGTTTTTCTAAAAATACTAATTTATTGTTATGATAACAAAAGTGGTAACAAATCTTAGTAATGGAATTCCAACGTTCCTCCAACCGTATCATCGGTTCATCTTCAAGGAAAGGTGAGCGTGAACTGATTGGAATGGGGTCGTTCGGCGGTATTTATTGTGTCCCAGGTGCTCTGTCTGATGGGCGCCAATCAATCAGTTCACGCTCACCTTTCCTTGAAGATGAACCGATGATACGGTTGGAAAACGTTGGAATTCCATTACTAAGATTTAGTTAACCACTTTTGTTATCATAACAATAATTTAGTATTTTTTTAGAAAACATTTCTTTAACCAAGATATAACATCGGCCAGCTATTAGCAAATATCAGCCCTGATGAGAAGAGAAATAATAAGAAGAATTGAAAAGACCATATATAAATCAATTCCACTGATGCTCCCATCATCTTTAACAAAACATGTTGAGAGAGGGTCTCCTACCTTCATATATTATTATTATTATTATTATATTATTATTATTATTATTATTATTATTATTATTATTATTATTATTATTATTATCATTGAATTTAATTGCTGCTTACAGTGCTATTCAGCTTAAAGAATCTGTTTTCTCATCTTCTAATGTTGTCGTTTCTTTTGGAATGCTGGAGATGAAGAGGAATTAGGACATCTTATCTCTTCAGCCTCCCAAGAGAAGAAAAAGACAACAATAGAAGATTAGAAAAAGATTACTGAAGTTGCATGCATTGTAGCAGCAATTAAACTCAATAAAATATATTATTATTATTATTATTATATTATTATTATTATTATTATTATTATTATTATTATTATTATGAGGGAGGTACATCACTAATGCTCCGCAAACCCCAGCTGCTTTCTAAAGCATGGACTGAAAATTTATTTTAGGTGAAAGCATAATCTGATTTTTAAAGTAAACTTATGGCCAATAAACTCTCAGCATATCCAGTGAAAACTGGAAAGGCTGTCGGCCAGAGCGATATTTTAGGAGATCGTTGTGCACACGTGTTGCATGTGTGGTGTGATTCATACAGCGAAGGATTTTACGAACATATCGCTAGTTTTTTTCTCATCATCAAAGCGGATGGACGCCGGAAGCGTCAAACTTAATGACCTGTATCGCTTATTTGCGAACTTCAATTTTGCAACTAATGGATTTTACTGGAATTCTTGATTGGGTAAATATCCCGTATGAATTGCCGTAATCACCCCCCCCCCCCCCCCCTCTCTCTCTCTCTCTCTCATGCGTTATATACTCTTCAGGAATTACACGATTAAAATGTTTGAAAGTTAAAATCCATGATGAGGTTCTTCATTAATAATATTCGTGTAGTGTAAAGTAGCTTTCATCTGCCTAAGCAGCTGAAAAGTGTAGGGACACACATACACACACACACACACACACACATACACACACACACACATATATATATATATATATATATATATATATAATATATATATATATATATATATATTAGTTTACATTTATGTCTGTTTTCTATTTTTTTCTTGTGCGTATATACACCTTCTCCGCCCTTATTCATATCAAGAATATATATATATATTAGGGCTTGTGCTTGTATGATAAGGCGCCCTATGGAGGTAATGTTAGACTAGCGATAATCTTTACGCTAAGTCGGTTGGTATTGCACTTCCATCTTCAATGGAGTGCTGGGGTTTTGTAGATCACTTACGAAGTCGGTATTATCTTACGACGATGTGTTAAACTCATGGTTCGGTGAGGTTCTTGTAGAAAACACAAGGTATATAGTATATTCTTCTGAAGTTTTACATGATGAAGATCAGGTATGATTGTACAAGTCTTCTAATAACGATAGCTTGATCGCTTCTGCCAATGATGATATGGCTAATCCTATTCCTCTACATGATAAAGCTTAGGTAAAGAGGTACAGGTCTTCTAATGACGATCACTAACTCGTGTTCTGCCCGTCATCCACCATCTCTGTTACAAGTTATGAAGGAACAGACAGTAGTTCGAACATATGAACATACTATCAGATGACATAGTTTCATACAACACACAATCGAATGAGACACGCTACAGATCACGTAGGCCGTTTGAATAATAGGTCGGGGTAGTTGTCTCAAGCAGGGAGCTTGGACTAATGTTTATAAACAATTGAATGACTACAGGTGACGGCATGTATCTTAGCTTACATACTTATTGTATACGTCATCTTTAGCGTCTCTAGTCTGATCACATTCCTGCAAGCAATCTGGTTGACCTCTTTAGTTTTGACTTTTATATATATGGACTAACATTCCATATTTTATTATGTAAACACTTACATTAGCTCGGTCAGCTACCAAAACCAAACTACTGAATATTACTCAAACTGACTTGCATTTGACTTATAGGAGTGTGATACAGACACTATGTGAATATATATATATATATATAAGTAAATAAAATTTCATGGTGTACATGAATTGATTCAAGTAATTAAAATATAAACAATGATATTGGTAAATAATAGTGATCACATGATATATATAATATACAGTTTTTCACTTCATCTCTTTAAGATACTTATGCTACGAAAATACTAATGTACTCTGATAATTGCATAGAATGAAGATTAACATGATAAAAATCATATTTTAACTGATAAAAAATTTCATATATGAATTGATAAAAATTATTAATGATATGCTGATTGATTCGTTTGATTTTTATGCTAACTGTATGTATCTGATTCATTAATCAATATACTAACTCATAAATAACTGCAGATATTGGTAAGATAAAAGGTAACATATTGATTAGAGGCTACCTGATTTGTTCATACTATGTATATGGATTCATATAATTATGATTAATATATGTGCACTTTAAATAGATTCCTATTGCGTACACGCAAAGATATATTTAGATTCTGTTATGTATGATCATTTATATAATAGATTCCTATTGCGTACACGCAAAGATATATTTCGATTCCGTTATTTATGATCATTTATATAAGATTGATTCCTATTGCGTACACGCAAAGATATATTTAACTCTGTTATTTATGATCAATTATATATAGGATACATGATACTTTATATATAGGATACATGACCGAGGTTATACTACTTAACTTTTAACTAGCTTTCGAACAACTTTTCGTCCATTACACAGTTTCCAGACAACCACCTTTAGCCATTGAAACGGCCTTTTTCAATGGTTAAAACAAGGGGAAAATTTGCCTGGGCGGTCCAACGTTCTATTTTTTTTTTTGCGCTCATACTTATTCTCTGCATCCTAAGCTACACGATTACGTTCGCGATGAATAAAAAAACATCCCCAGCACGAGTCCTTCGCCAGCAAAAGTAGAGTTGAATATCCTTCGGGTCGTAATTGTCGGAAGTATGTCCCTTTTTGTAGTCGATTCCGACAGTAGCCGGAGCATTCCGCATTAAAACGAGATTAACGACGAGATACGGTTGTCGGTCGAAGAAGTCCATGAAATTCCTTTCACATTGTAGGCGGTTGTTACTTGGACTGTAGTCGTCCGCTGCGACGAACGATTTTTTTTGAAGTTGCGATGTGAACTCTCGTACCGCAGGATACTGTAACCAGGTTCCATTAATCAGCCTGCAAGTGAAATTATACTTGTCACAAGGGCAAAGTAAATTCAGACGACATCCAAATACAGGGGAGGGGAGAGAGCCATTTAGACCAGACTTAACCCACATGAATTCGCTGATATTTTGGAATTCAAAAGAGTCAGCTGTACAAACTTTTTATCCATGGCATTAACAATGAGTGAACCTATCCAGGTCTATGATGACTTGTAAAAATATCCATAATTATAAAAAATAAATAGATATCATTACGAATCTCAAAGAAAATTCGATATTACTGGTAGTAAGTTACTAGACAAAGAAGTGGAAAAACGGAGCTAATTGTAAGATTGCCAGGCAACATAAGAGTCAAAGAGAAGATTAATCATGATTCTATGTGCCCTCAACAAAGTTTCATATTCAATTTTCTCGTGCACATCCTCTGAGGTTAACTTTAAAACATTATTAATAGGTAGGAGATGCAACGAAAAAAACCCACTATGTAACTAATTTCTATATAAACTTTGGGTTTTCCAAGAAAATGTGACATTTTCCCATGAATGTGATTTACTTGAATTGTAATAGGCTAATGTTGCAAGTAAATATTTCTTATCCACAACTTGATAATTCTAAATGTCCGTTTACCCATGTCATAAGCTGAATTATTGACTCTAATTGTCTATGAGGTTCAGAAAAAAAAAAAAATTAATTCATTTTGTTGTTATAGAAATTCTATTTGCTTATATTGTTCATTAATTTTAAAATTGATTACAAGTCCTTAACTAATTGCATTACACACACGGATAAGAATATGTTATGTGGCCTGTCATGTGACTATGAACCACATGTGAAGTTCATGAACTAGCATTCTTTCCCTCCTAGTCAATCTGCTTTTGCAAGCAGAGACGACACACAGATGAAGCCTGTGTAAGCAGATTAATTGAGTTAAAAGGAACAAATGCTGTATACGGCAATGATGACGTCGTCACTTGGCAGGAGATTGCTCTCAGCCAGCTAAGAGTTACGTTACTTGCTGTAAGAGATACGACTTTAGTATTTTCAAATGATATTTTAGTGTTTTAATTCTCCACCCGCATGAGAAGATGTCTGAAAAAAAAAAACAACAGTACCAAAATTGAACAATATATTAGTTTCATGTTGGCATTATGTTAAATAAATATTCCTTATTCAAACTATATGAAAAAGGTTTCCATACAAATTCTATATATATTATTAGCCCTGTATAAGATTCATATAGGATATTCCATAGATAACATTTTTCACTTTCTAGACTTCCTGACTTTAAAATCTCTTTTATTTTATTTTATTTTATTTTATTTTTTTTTTTTATTATTAGTTTATTTATTTATTTATTTATTTAATTTTTTTTTTTTCATTGACTACGAATATAAATCACCGGGACAGACAATATGTCAGTAGATTTTGGATATGTGTTTGAACTTTTAGCTTATTTGTCATTACTAAAGCGTTAAGTTAGAGTTCAAATCTTTACGCATATATATTTGGATATTTAATTATCTATGGTTACGTTTTGCTTATTGATTTTATCGTGATTCCTTTTTTATTATAATTTGTAACCCTTCCGACTTCTTACGGAGTGTATTATATTGACTCCACTTGTATCCATATTTATTTTATTTTTTTATATTTATATTTATTTATTTATATATTTTTTTATATATATTTGATAAATTAATGGTTGGCTTGAATATGTGGAAAAGTGTTCTAGCGGCGTACCGTATAAGGCTACTTGCGGCATCAATTCTATAGATACAAGATATATAGATAAAGGTATTTAAAACCGCGAGAACCGCTATAATCCAGTCCGGATCCAACATCACGAGTTGTAACTCGTAAGACATTGACACTTCCTATTTAATTATCAGTTATTCTACCAAACCGATTGACTCTGGGTGATCAAATATATTATTGGTTTTCTTAATGGAAAGGAATTCACACAACGTGTTAAGGAGATTATTATTGATTTACACCACCCGAGTCACAGATATTATGTTGTTGAATTCCATGTTTACTGATTTAGCACTCATAAATATTCCTAACGCACTCAATTGCGGTGTTTGTTTTAGTGCATTTAATTCTATATAACGTCAAGGAAACTATTAACACTAAGAAGTGTTTATTATTCCCTCTGTCGGAACTCGTAATTCTGTTAACTAATTCTACGTATATTCTTTCAAGGGATTGATTTATTTGGCACACAGGATAGGCTCCTAAACTGACAGGTGTCTTAGTGTATCCCTTGTTTTCATGACACGTGTTACAATTAGTTTTATGTGCTTTTTTATATCTGTAAGCATTGTAGGCCAGTAAAATAGTGATTTGGCTTTCTGTGACATAGGGAGGGGGAACCCTGGATGACGGAATGCAACCAGTTTTATGACGATTGGTATGAGAGAGATTATTACTACTACCTGGTCGTTAGTCCTCTGCTGTGTTCTTCGGGTTTTCCTCGTCACAGACCTACATATAACATTACATTTGATTACATTATTCTGATACACATACTATAAATATACTTTTGCTTTAGGGTTTCTGCTCGAAGTGTGTATTGTTTTTGCTTAGCCGCTGACCCTGTTTCGTTCGAAGTGTTTATTATTTTGCTTATTGCTGCTGACTCTTGCTTTTGTTCAGTTTTGTAACAGTTCTGCGCTCCAACCCAGATATGCAATGCTCGCGATCTCTTGGGTTAAGGAATTTTCTTGTTTTAGATACGGTTTTAACAATAGGCACGGATGTTTCTATATTTTTTTTTTTTTTTTTTATTCTAATTAATGGTTCTTTGCAGTATGGTGCGGGATTGCGGGATAATGCGTCAAGCTATGATATTTGCTTTCCCAGGTAGATATCTTATCTTGGCTCCAATAACCTGAATGATCATTTGTCACCGAGTTCCTTTTGGACTGTGATTAAAGCCTTTGAAAAACTCGGTAAAGGACTCATGTTCAGTAAGGACTTTATCAGGATAGCCATAGATTATGAACTTAAAATGTACTAGTGTTAAAGATACCTAGCCCTTCCTTGCCTATTACTGCATATTTACTTTCAGAGGGCTTTAGTTTACGTGAATAAAAAGCTATAGGGAAGAACTGTTTATCATATTACTGAAGTAGTATCCCTCTTACCCCTTGGTCTGAGGCGTCTGTTGCAATAAAAAAAAAATTCCTTATTTAAATCAGGGATTTTTAAGTTAGGAAGCTGCATTATTTCCGCTTTTAGATATCGAACGCCTGTTGATGAGCTTTTCAGACCATAATAAATCTACGCTCTTCTTCGTAAGATCTGGTTGTAAAGGAGCTGTCATGATTGAAGAGTTACATATTTACATACGATTGTAATACCCACTAAAGCGCGAAAGTGCTGTATCCCCCTTTTACGTTAATAAGTACCGGAAAGTTATGAAATAGCCGACACCTTACCATGGACTACTTTAAGACCTTGACCAGACACATAAAACCTAGATAAACATGTTCGGTTTTTTAAAAACTCACATTTAGATATTTTACTCTGAGATTATTTGTCTTTGTCTCTGTAGCACTAGCTCTACTTTATGTGAATGTACTTCTAAGGTATTAGAAAAGATTACAAGATCATCCATATAGGCATGTAGGGATCCCCTAAAAAGTCTCCAAACACTATAATTATAATTGGGGCGCAACGTAAGCCGGAGGCATACGTAAAAATTGATAATGTCCCCTGAGTGTGCTGAAAACGGAGTATGAGGTACAATCACTTAGGTAATGGTATCTGGTAAAAGCATTTAGTAAGTCCAAGTTGGTGAAAAAAATTTATTCTAACCTAACAGAGATAAGATGTCGTCGGTACATCGCACTGGAAACTATCGGGAGTCGTTTCCCTTGTTTAAGCGACAGAATCTACGCAGATACGCGAAATCCGATCTTTTATGGCATGACATTTGAGGGAAAAATTATATGGGCTTATTTGATTTCCTAATGACTCCTATTACTAACATTTTTCAACTTCGTCTTATCTCTATTTTGAAATTTCAGTGAGATTCTATACGAAGGTACGTATATAGCTTTATGTTTGTCCTTAGACCGTATTTTGTTTTCAATGACATCCGTTTTCTCCCAGAGATCACTCGCTAGTGGAGAAACTTCCGGGTATTCAGGTAGAAGATAAAAAAAAAAAAATCTGCTGAAAATCACCTCTGCTTGAATGACTTTATTGATATTACTTAGATATAGAATATAAGAGAGATTCATCCACGACTGATTGGGCGGATTAAAAATTAGCAACAATAAAAAAATGCGATATTTATAACTTCTGTATCCACGATATGTATACTTTTAGGGCTTTGTTCGCGGAAAATCGTTATATTTCAGAGTGTCGGGAAGGATTAAAATTTCATTTTCCCAGCAAAGTCTTTTTACACGCACTAAGACATTCGAGGGTGCATGCTTCTCGAGATTTTTGCGTGCAAAGTACGACTGCGGTTGTGGGAGAATTCTGTTGTGGGTCATTTGAACAATGTTACGATTTATGAGACAAATGTATAGTTCCCTTTATATAAGTTATTATTTGATTAACTGTCTCATTTTTGTTCAAACGGATTTTAATATGTTTGAAGGTTTATCGGATTTTCTTTGATAAACACGCCTTATTTTGCAGGATGTAAGATAATATTTTGTATACCCCTAGATGAATCTTACAATTACACTAGATACAGATCAATGTTTTTTTAGAACTATAGAGGTATCTGTAAGCGCTCGCTTATCCGGACTTCTCATTAGGGAAGTTCGAACAACAGACGGTGAGTCCGTAAATACAAGATATTACGTGTATTAAAGAAATAAAAACAAAGATATTCTAATTTTACGGCGCGTACAGTTGGGCTTAATCCACCAGTATTTATTATAACTTAATGTATTAAAATTAAAACGAAAACCTGCTCTGATTACTTATACGGTCGTGTGTTTCATAGGAAAAATCCTTTTTAATTCAAAAAGATATTGGTATGAACCAACATCGCTTTTCCCCACTCTGCTAGAGTCGCTTATTGTGTGGAATTTGCTATGCTCTTTGAACACTTCGGCAGTTTTTTGACTAACCTTGACCGCTTTGACTAGGTGACACAGTAACCGAGTTTGCTGTTTGATTCTGAAAGGCTACTGTTTCTCTATTTCTTTTGTAATAATTAGGATCCTTCTCTTTATTACCATCGGCAACGTATTGTGTGTTTTTAGCATTATGTTGCTGGTTACGTATAAAGCAATGAATGACGAACTATTAGGAACTGAGCGATTACTAATTAAGAACGAGTTTATCTCTACTGCATTCAATCTTAACTGTTTGTACTTCATTCTTTGCTAAAATTTGAAATAGTGAGGGATCCTGGTCAGCGCATTTAGCCTGATGAAAGTTTTTTACAGACATGTTATTCCTTGCAATCCAGCCATATTTTTAAAGTTAAGTTGAGTTTCATTGAGGTTCGATATTTTATATAACTCAAAAAAAAAAACTCAAGGCTAAAACTGCGATCAAGGGACTTTGCAAAGGAGCATTTATTGTCATGACCCGAAATAGTGTTACCTCTAATTTATATAGATTTGTACGGGTGTTCCACTTGTTGTTTGTGTGTTTTCTAATCACTACGGTGCTTAACGACCCTATCCATGCATCTGTATAAATACAGACGTCCACTGCGTAAACGCATATTCACTGTTTAATATGATTTGTTACGTAAGGGATTAATAATCACCCAAAATGATAAAATTAACATAGTATATGATTATGATATTTCAGTAGAACTTCTGGAAACAGACACTCAAAGATAAAAAACTCGCAGTAGCGAAATCTCAATGATGTAGATAATTTCTGTAAAAAAGTAAGATTAAGAATGTCTCGTAACTTCAGCCACAGGAATAACGAAATTCGACCTGTAAAGGAAACACTCAAAGTTACTCCAAATGAATAAAAAAGTTGTACTTAGCTTGCTTTTGTGGGAAGTCACGGTGTTCCGATAACGACACACTGGCCTTGGTCCTCCTTCTCTATTTAGCGGATGACCTGGTTTGGCTTCAGTTTCCCCCGTGCGCGTTGTTTCGATGATTCGAGCCCTTAAAAATCCGATGCTGCAGACGCGTTCGGTTTGTTTCTTGCAGTGCCGGAAACGCTCACTAACGATGTTTTCTTGAATGATTCTAATGAGAGACGAAGCTTCCGTTGCCGTAGGAAAAGGACACGTCGGTTTTGTTTCTTGAAGTTATTCACTAACGATGATACTAAGTTGCTTGACGAATCTTGTTGTTTTCTGAAGTCGCTCACTAATGATGATACTAGGTTGCTTGAAGAATCTGCTGCTTTCGTCGTCGTTGACTTCATGATTTATTATTCTGTTTTTTCTTCGTAGGACGTTGTAGAGTTCTTCTGGTCCGCTGGCCACCAATTATTAGGGCTTGTGCCTTGTATGATAAGGGCGCCCTCTGAGTAATGTTATAGACTAGCGATAATCTATACGCTAAGTCGGTTGGTATTGCACTTCCATCTCAATGGAGTGTCTGGGGTTTTGTAGATCACTTACGAAGTCGGTATTATCTTTACGACGATGTGTTAAACTCATGGTTCGGTGAGGTTCTTGTAGACAACAGGTATAAAAATAGTATATTCTTCTGAAGTTTTACATGATGAAGATCAGGTATGATTGTACAAGTCTTCTAATAACGAT